>NW_015549624.1:968849-999103 GCF_001515605.1 Sinocyclocheilus anshuiensis | reverse complement strand
ATTTTGTCGCGCCGCGCCACTCGTGTCCGGTGTAGACACGGTGTAACATTGGTTTTGCTTTGTTTCACAGAACTAATCGTTGCCTGGGTTGCGTACGTATGTGTGGGGTGGAGCTATCAAAATAGGGGCGAGACCCTCTTGGGGTAGGGGCGTGTTTGTTTAGGTGATTTCAAATGTCAACATTGGCTACCAGAAATCGCTTACCCCACCTTTAATCTTAGTTAATGTTGATTCCAACATTTACTAATACATTATTAAAATCAAAAGTTGTATCTATTATTTGATGGACCTGAGCTGACATGGATTAACATTACCAAATATTAATAAATACTGTAACAAATGTATTGCTTATTGTAGTTAATGCATTAACTATAATTAACAAATGGAACCTTACTGTAAAGTGATACAGAGAATTCTTTCAGATAAACATTTAAAAAAACTAAATTATTGCAAACTTTTGGCCACCAGTGTACATAAATACACTTTTTAAAAAGTTTATATAAATATAAAAATACTTTGAGATGTCATTTATATATTGCATGAGTGGTTAGTTTCTCCTCTCTGATTGGTAAATCTCTGATTAGTGGTAGTGTAGTTCTTTGCAGAAAGAACTACTAGTTCTTTTTTTTTTTAATGATGTTGACTTGTTCTAATTCTGACTTGTGTCAGCACCGCTTAACCAGCTTATGGAAGATCTTCAAAGGTTTATATATTTATGTTAAAAATCTATTAAAATAAAAAGTTTTGTTACTCCAGTACACTAATTGCTCTCTGTTGGCACATGATCTATAATCACATTATAGCATCTATCCCAACAAACTTTGTCATGTGGGATAGACTATGGAAATTGAAAATTGAACATCAATATTCCAACATCCAAACCTTGCAGCGGATGTCAATACCCTGCACATATGAAAAGCCAAACAGGCTGTGCCCTCTAGCAGCTAATGAAAGGACAGATTAACAAGGCTCTCATTAAATGAGAGCAAATCCTTCTGAAACACAGAGAGGTCACCGGTTGGATTTGAATTCAATGTTACTCCAAAATCATACTGTTAAGAGTTTTAAATGTTATTTTAAACTCCTCAGATTTAGATCATTATTTATTTAATATTGTCCTTATTCAATATATTGTTTCAAAATCGCAACAAAGAAGTGGATTGTTCCTATTGATGTATTCTCAAGGGATTTTTAGCATGAAGAAAATGTTCTGAGGGCAGACCAACTGACCACAACAAAACAAGGCTAAACACAAACATAAAGTGACCACTGACTCTTTATGGAAACTTTAACTCAATAGGTCTGCATAGTAAACATCTATATTTTGAATTACATTATTTGAAGCCAGTGCAGTGGGTGTGCATTTGTGCTTTCAAACATATTGTTTGTCAGGAAATTGTATGAAACCAAAATGAGAAATGCAGCTGCTATAGCGTGTGAATGCTTTCTTCAAGTGCTTGTGATTTCAGAGCTAAATTTGCTCAACAATGACCCTAAAGGACTGTGATAAACAGTCTTTGTAAGTAGCCATGTGAAACGGTAAAGCTAATATGGCATATATACACATACAATAATATATTTTTCAATTAACAGGCAGTACTTTGGCTTTAATTACAGAATTATTTAGCTGACCTCACCCTTGTTGTGTAATGCATGGTTTTTATAACATATATTTTTACTGAGTGCAGGAGGTATAGGTATCATTGCATGTTCTCACATGCTGAGGTTGTAAAGTATTTGTTATTATGGCCTTGAATGGAATTCATTAGTCATTCAACTATATCTGACACAAGCTCTCTGCATTCAGAATTGGACTTTGGAGACAAACAATCAAGCACTGTACACAAAACCACTGCTATCGAGTTGCACAACACAGTGAGGTAAAATAGCAGGCAATAATGTGTGTTATCTTGAACAAGAGATCTGAGAATTAGGGAGGAAGCAGAGATGATTGTATCACTTTTTTTGGTTTGTTTATTTATTCAGAAAATATTTAGCCATAAGCTTTGAAATTTAGACTTTTAAAACATATTGTGGCAACTAGGTGACTCAGTTAAAGTCACAATGAATGTGAATGGAAGTAGCGACCGATCCTCTCTTCCATATTGTGATGTAGAAGTGAGTAAAGCAAAAAGCAAAAAAACTGTAGGGCTAGTCTTGGTTCAATCCACTGGTTGTTGATTAGCCTTTTTCACACTTCTGTGTTTCTGGCTTCCGGATTGGTGCTTGCAGGGTAAAGTTTTTCCGGTGACAACAGCGGCCAGTCTTGTTCAACTGAACAAGAATAAGTTCGGGAATCAAAGTATTTTTTTTTTTACAAATTAGATACTATGAAAATGCCTGAACTGCTACAAAGCGCAAACACAACTAACTTTTTGCGTCAGCTTCGGGTCATCACAAATAGTTTGTTTTATTTTAAATTTGCTGTTCTGTCCGTTTGGTGCTGGCTGTGCACTCTCAACGTGATTTTTTTCACGATTATTATTATTATTATTAAAGTAATATTGTATTTTCTACTTACATTTACATTACATTTACATTTAGGCATTTAGCAGACGCTTTTATCCAAAGCTGTTATCCAAAAATGAGGACAATGTAAGCGATCAAAACCAACAAAAGAGCAATAATATGCAAGTAATAAGTTTAAGTTAGTCTACAGGTTTTATAATAAATAAATAAATAAAACAAGTAGATAGAATAGAAAAAAATAGAGAATACTTGCTCTATCTCCTTTGCATTATTAATGTGATGGCGTAATTGTACGATGTATAATGTGCCCTGGGAAATTAAACAAGAGATAATGCGGATTCATGGCTTTATTCCTATTCCTATTCTTGTTGCGGTGAGTTTAATACATGCTTCAATCAGACTCAGTTAGAATTGTTTAATTTATTCTTGGAAAAAATGTGTATCTAGATATAAATGTAGTGGTTTTTAAGTAATTTATCATGATGTGTTGATTCGAGGGAAATGAATGACTAAGTAAAGTGAGATAATCCTACGCTCAATGTACCGGAGATAGAGAATAGAACCATTTGGTACGTTTATCGTCTCGACGAGTCAGCGGTCTGAGTGGCCATATAAATTACAAACAAGTAAAATGTTACTTCTTTGTAGATTATATATCAACAACTTGTAAAACAGACAAAACAGAAAAGGTAAGAAGCATTATTTGAGAAAAAGGGCACACTAATATAATAGGCGCAGACCTGTAACGGAACTAACTTTACCCTATGCTGACGTAATTTCCGATTTTTGTGAAAAAGGCTAATTGGATGGAGTCAGATATGAATGCAAACTATTAGTCAATCATAAGAAAGGGGTGTGGTTTAAGCAGACGAAATGATTGGAGAAGTCCGGCATATGTCACCAAGTCTGTAATTTAACCAGAAGATTGATTGAGTTATGACATTGTAAATAAAAATACATTAAAAAGGTCAAAAGGTTTTTTAAAAAATAGAAACATATTCATGGATGAATCATTTACAATAAGATCAATAAAATGCAATCAGAAAACAGACAATAATGCAAACTAGACACATGAAAGTAGTTCACTACATTGAAGGGTTAGTTCACCCCAAAATGAAAATTCTGTCATTAATTACTCGCCCTCATGTCATTCCAAACCCATAAGACCTTCGTTCATCTTCAAAACACACATTTTTTATGAAATCCGAGAGCTTTCTGACCCTGCATAGACAGCAACGCAATTGCATTCAAAGCCCAGAAAGGTAGTAAGGACATCGTTAAAATAGTCCATGTGACATCAGTGGTTCAACCTTAATTTTATGAAGCTACGAGAATAATTTTTGTGTGCAAAGAAAACAATAATTACAACTTTATTCAACAATTTTTTATCTTCTGTGTCAGTCTTCAACGCACATTCACAAGAGTACCAAGAGTACAAAGCATGCATGTGATGCTGCTGACACAGGAGCCAGCGTTCTGACGTAGAACATGGACTATTTTAACGATGTCCTTACTACCTTTCTGGGCCTTGAACATGTCAGTTGCTGTCTATGCAGGGTCAGAAAGCTCTCGGATTTCATTAAAAATATCTTAATTTGTGTTCCGAAGATGAACAAAGGTCTTACAGGTTTGGAACAGCATGAGGAATTAATGATAGAATTTTTATTTTGGGGTGAACTAACCCTTTAACAAATTGTTGAGTTCATAAGGGTCCATAAGAGAAGCAATAGTCTCTGATTTATTTATGAATGAATCGTTTATTCGATTGCGTTAGCACTCTTAGTCAGTGAATTGGTCATCCAGTTCATAAATTCAGGCTTAATGATTTGCTCATAAATCAGTCGAGTCAGATAAACTTGAGAACCAGATCAGTCTGAATCATGAATTAATCATCCACTGTTTTTGTCAACTAAATCAACTGATTCACTGAAAAAAATCCAAAAAGATTTGTTCATGAATCGATCATCACTACACCTTTTGACTTTTCAGAGCTTTACAGTTCCAGTCCCCATTCACTTTCAATATATTGAAAACAACATTCTTTAGAAGAAAGGAAAAAGTCACGTTTTGAACAAGAGGGTAAGTAAGTAATGATGCCATAAATTTAATTTGGGGGCTTTAAAGGGATAGTTCACCCAAAATTGAAAATTCTGTCATTAATTACTCACCCTCGTGTTGTTCAAAACCCGTAAGACCTTCGTTCATCTTCGGAACACAATTTAAAGGTGACATATTATGCCCCATTTTACAATATGTAATATAAGTCTCTGGTGTCCCTAGAATGTGTCTGTGAAGTTTCAGCTCAAAATACTCCACAGATCATTTATCATATAATTTTGAAAATGCCTATTTTGAGTGGAAATATAGCACTTAAAACCTGGAAAAGTCAGATTTTCATGATATGTCACCTTTAAGCAAGGTAACTACCACGTTCAAGGTCCAGAAAAGTACCATGATGATCGACAATGTAGTCCGTGTGACATCAGTGGTTCAACTGTAAAGTTACGAAGCTACGAGAATACTTTTTTTTACCAAGACGATCGACAAAGTATAACAAAAATGTTCGTCTCTACTGCGTCACTTGTGGACACGCGTTCACGACAGTACCATGACGCCAGCGTGTGGCGGCGCTGACCCAGATCCCAGATTAAGATATTTTTGTTTTCTTTGCGCAAAAAAGTATTTATACTTTGTCGATCGTCTTGGTAAAAAAAAGTATTCTCGTAGCTTCGTAACTTTACAGTTGAACCACTGATGTCACACGGACTACTTTGTCGATCATCTTGGTATTTTTCTGGACCTTGAACGTGGTAGTTACCTTGCTGTCTATTGGCGCTTTTCCACTGTGTGGTACGACTCGGCTCAGCACGGTTTGCGTTTCCACTGCAGTTCAGTACCGCTTTAGAGTGGGCGGGATTATTCACATGTCGTTATAGTTGCACCACCTCTACTACCACGACTCCTAAAAAAACGTTTTCATTCTGCATCAAGCTCTCGCTGAATCCGCTCCTCTGCTATCAACGAGAGGAACGTCTGTTCTTCCGCAACAGACAACAAAACTTTTTGGTTGTTAAAAAAAGGTGCGCTCGTTCAAAACAGCTGCGTTCGATCCTTCGCTGGCTGTGCTGATTTCAATCTAGCGGTTCTTTTGTGTTTGTGTCGCAAGTTCAGTGACGCAGGTAGCGACGATTCTCTCGTGATTTACACGTCACGTTTTGGTAACGGTACGGTTCACTTGGAACCCCAACCGAGGTGGTACTAAAAAAAGTACCAGGTACCAGGTACTGTACCCAGTGGAAAACCCCCCAAAAGTGAACCGTACCGAGCCGTACCGTGCCGTACCATGCAGTGGAAAAGCGCCATATGGGAGGGTCAGAGAGCCTCATTTCATCAAAAATATCTTAAATTGTGTTCCGAAGATGAACGAAGGTCTTACGGGTTTGGAACAACACGAGGGTGAGTAATTAATGACAAAATTTTAATTTTTGGGTGAACTAACCCTTTAATTTGAGAGGCATTTTCTAAAGTTATGTATCTACTACTAAAATAGATTTTTAATTGCACCGTCCATGAACATTAGTTTCAAATAGTACCATAATGGTAGCCACAACGATGTATTCTACCCCTCAGACCGAAAACAAAACCCTCCCCCGATGTGTGCACATTTTTTGTCTGGTTGTTTTGATCGGAGTGCAGCGAGTCAACGGGTTCAAAAGTGGGCGAGGCTCATCGGGGCTGCGCAGCGTTCAACTCTCTTTCCCCAAACCCACTGCGCTGTGTCTCACACGACGAAACGTGTGTTATTCCAGGGAGAAAACTTATATCTTTTCTCGCATCCTTACCAAAAACTGCAGTGTTCCAGAAATCTTGTACACTGTGTTTGTCCTCAAGTGACCCGCTGCAGAAGTGAGTACATCCCGTTCCTGTGATATTAATAGCGCCCTTGCGTCACCAAATTGTGCTAGACTGCTCTGCTAGACACGCGATGCTAGCCGTTTGCACTCCAAACAAATATCGTTATAAAACAGATATCTATTGGGCATCAGATGACTGTCTAGGTCGGATGTAGGAATGTGTGCACAACGTCATACGTGATGCATTGATTCTACAGAAGGGCTTACCAGGAAGTGGTTATCCTATTTTTGTTATTCAAGAGTCTACTTAATAGGAATCTTATTCGTGTGGAAATGCAATATCAAATGAAATTTGCATAAGCTTAAGTTAGTTTAGTCATGAAAAATTATAAATGTAGACTAGGTTAGAGGGAGCAAGTGGGTAGAGAACTGTAACTCATCAACAGGTCACAGTGTATCAGTACAGGCTGTATGATTGTTCTGGTGCAACTTCACACAATCAACAAGGTGCGTGGGAAAAAGATACTTATATTGATACAATACCAGCGACACTTGTGACAAGTGTCACTGGTATTGTAACAGTATCAGTACAGTACAGTGTTAGTCAATACTGTAAGAAATAGTTTGTAGTGCCATAATAAACAGTATTTCTGTGTCCATTAGTGCTATTGACTGCATATGTTCTACTTTCAGAGTTGACACTAAACTTAATGGCAGTGTCATGTTTTCATTGATCATCTGTGACTTTTTGATACATAACACACTGAATATATGTTACAGGCATAATGGATTATATGTCAGTTTGGTTAGGTAATGTAGTGTACGTCCTAATGTGACTGTAGCCTACATTGCAGCACTGTAACGTTTTTCAACCAGTTCATGCTCATTTCTGGAATTTGTATATTTTGCTGTCATATAAAGCTCACTTAAAGGCATAGTTCACCCAAAAAGGTAATTTGCTAAAAATTCACTTACCCTCAGGCTATGTAAGATGTAGTTTGATTCTTCATCTGAATCTGATTTGGAGACATTTAGCATTGCATCACTTGCTAACCAAATGATCCTCTGCAGTGAATGGGTGCCGTCAGAATGAGAGTCCAAACAGCTGATAAAAATATCACAGTAATCCACAAGTAATCCACACCACTCCAGTCCACCAGTTAACATTTTGTGAAGTTGCATGTTTATAATAAACAAATAATTAGGACAACATTAAAGTAATTTTAAGCCATTTAAGCCCAAGACATCTCAATGCGGTACTCACGCACTGTGATAGAGCGTTTGTATGCGCACCGCTCACACACCTGAAGTGCACAAACAGATAGCCTTCTCAGACAGCAGGTGAATACCAATGGCTGTCTTGACAAGTATCCTTGTCAGCACAGTCGGTTGTTTTAAGTGAATGTAAACAGTAACTTACAGTAGTGTTGGATGTTGGGGGGGCGAGTGAAATTAGACAAACTTGGGGGGTCACATGTCCTAAGAGGTTGAAAACCCCTGGTCTAAACAGCTGATAAAAATATCACAGTAATCCACAAGTAATCCATATGACTCCAGTCCATCAGTTAACATGCC
This sequence comes from Sinocyclocheilus anshuiensis, assembly GCF_001515605.1. Taxonomy (NCBI): domain Eukaryota; kingdom Metazoa; phylum Chordata; class Actinopteri; order Cypriniformes; family Cyprinidae; genus Sinocyclocheilus; species Sinocyclocheilus anshuiensis. The sequence goes on along the minus strand of NW_015549624.1, from coordinate 991,205 downwards.
GTCAGAATGAGAGTCCAAACAGCTGATAAAAATATCACAGTAATCCACAAGTAATCCACACCACTCCAGTCCACCAGTTAACATTTTGTGAAGTTGCATGTTTATAATAAACAAATAATTAGGACATTTATAACTTAAAACCACTGCTTCTGGTTAAAATACGAGTAATTTTTCCATAACGTTGCTTTATCTGGTGAAAAGGCCATCTCGCCTGAATCAGGAGAGAAATATGCACAGATCAAGCTCTGTTTACAAGTGTAAACGGTTCTAAAGAAATATTTTGGTGGATAATTTAACAATACTGTTAAATGTAATCTTTAGCAAATGTCAAAAAGAAGATCCATTTTTTCATACTGCACATAGTATTACTGTGATGCATAAAGTCTCTTGTAGCATGTAAAATTATTTCAGTTTGTAGTGTTTTATTTTAAATGTTTTTAGACAAAATCGTGTCAGTCAAGCACATTTCTTTCCAGATTCACCTAGGTAAATATTATGTTTATCCTCATGTGTCCCTCCAGCCAAAATTTAAATTCACTTGATGCTTAGAAATGCCCATGTCATTATAAATAATTTTGTAAGCCTGTTTTGGCATTGCTCTTGATTTTTGTAAACATACTTCAGTTTGTGTGATTCACATCCACACATGTTGTTTTCAGGAAACTCTTTAACCATAATGCCACACGCAGTTTGCAATTACGTACTAACATGCCCTGCAGTTGCTGCGTTGCATAATGTGTATCTGGTTACATTATTAGAGCAACCGCTGATATAATTCATTAGCCTAATATAACAGCGTGATGCAAAGTAATGCTGATGTGATCGCCTTTCACCAGCTTCTGCTGGAGTTTACGCTCGGGTGCAGTGGGATCTTGGCACGGCCCCAGAGAAAGGGGAGGACAGCAGACAGAGAGGAGGAGGGAGAGAGAGACAGACAGAGGAGGGAGGTGGATCTTTCAATTGCTGGGTTCAGTGTTGTAGTCTATGGGGAGATGGGGGTGTTGATGCATAGAGACAAGCCTGACCGAGCTCCCCTGTGTGTACTGCATACAGACAAACCTATTCAGTCACAAACAACTCACCTAGATATTTATGTTTGACTTCAGTAGGAAGTTAGCAGAGTGAATGCGCTGCTGTGAGTATGCAAGTGTGTGTTTCTGTGCCACTGGCATCTTCAAAGGTTCTGCAAAATAAAGACTGTTTTCAAACAAGTTTCCTAACTGCCATAGTGCCATTGTCCATCAAAACCAATAGCCACACCCTAAACCTTCGCTATTGGTTGAGTTGTTGTTGTTGCTATGTCAGGCTGATCTGGATTCTCAAATAAACAGTCTAATTTAATAACCCCACAGAGCGTAGACCAACAAATGCCATTTATTTTAGTGTTTTAATAATAATAATAATAATAATAAAAACTTCACGAATAGGTGTTTTATGTGCAGCAAACCACTTCCTTAAAGTTATAAATCAAAATTTAGTGGCATTTTTATATAAGTATATGTATGAAATATCATATAATATAACTTTTTTCAAACTATTTTGCTAAGCCACTGTAAAAATGCTAAAACCTGTTAATTTGTAAATTTTTAAGTTACCTTACCATATGCCGTGACAAATTGTAAATGGTTAACTTCGCATTACATTTTATTTTATTTTACTTTAAAATAATTTTATATTGTAAGTAAAAATGATTAATTACTATATAATTTAAAGTGAAAACCAGTAAAATGACATTCCCAGAAGTCCCTGTGTGACACATGATTATATTTCATGTAAGTAATTTTGTTTGTTCACATTTTTTTTTTATCAGTGATGTACATTAGGGTGTTTCATTTCTGTTATTTAATGCTTTTAAAGGATTATTTTTGTGTCTCTGTGTTCCTTGAAGGTGTTTTATCTTTGTGTGTATGACCCTGTGGACCATCTATACGAGTATTGGCCATCCATTTTTTTATGATGAGTTTCTGCTACCATTTTTTACCAGACATTCAACTGAATATAAATTTACAGTGTAAATCTATTTAAAGTTTTCTTTTTCAGGCGGTACATCAATTAAGCCTGACAACTGTCATTATGTATCACTTTTTAGGTTTATATATCAACACTTTTAGTATTCATTTTAGTATTAGTGTTTTGTCTTTTAGAGAATTGTTTGTGCTAGTGGCTTGTGTAAAATAAGCTTAAGTGGAGGAGACCCTTCAGTTCTTCACAACCCCATGTCTACCTAAGGAAACATCCCATCTTGGTTCTCTTAGCAAACTGGCAATTACGAGACCCATGCAAGTGACCAACATCACTGCGTCTCAGTTCAGTCAGAGCCTCACCCAGACAGCAGGCACCATGCAAATTACAGCGCAACCCCAAACACACACCCACTTACAATTACCAGTGAGACAGGAGCCCCTACGGAAGGAGTGTGTCCCTCTGAAGCAGACCCAGACAGATAGTAGAACAGGACTGACAACTCTGTGATGAGCCTTTTGAGTCACGAAACGCAGAGGCCCTGCGTCATTTTATTACCCATGAGGCCGTTTTGTACTGCCATTAGATACTCTGGATCGTATCTGCGCAATGTTTTGTCATATCAAAATAAAACCACCCAGGCTGAATGTGTGTTGGATGAAAAATAAATGGTTGTAAAGTTATAAAGATGTTTGAATCTATTGATCTCTGAAACTGTTGCTATCTCTTGTAGATGTGCAGTAGTCACTTGACTCAATACTGATTCGATTGCTTTTTTTTTTTTCATGGAAACTGCACACTTTCAGTTCCTGTCCTTAAATATTAGGAGACTGTGTTGCACAAGAAGTCTGTTGAAACTTGTACATTTTTTGAAGAAAATACAATGCTGCGTAATGTCCAGAACTTGCGGCCACAATGCTAGGTAGTTGTAGGTGGTTGCTATGGTATTAGTAGAGTGTTTTGTGTGGTTTTTAGCATGTTGCTAGGGTGTTTTGGGTGCTTGTGTACTTGCCCAGAAGTTAAAAGAGCCCAATCCCAGTCTTTATGGGATTTTTATGATCTTGCATATGAAAACCATATGTCTGATTGAAAAGTAATAGCACACTTCTTCTCAAAAAGCTGCATGATTTAAAAAATATCATACTTTTCTGTGGGGTTAGGAGTAGTGATGCATTGTGGGTAGATTACTTACAAATTGTTGTCCATTACTGATTCCAAATTACATGAGAAAAAATTGTAGTTATAATCTATAATCCATTACATTACACATTTTAAGTAATATAATCAGACTCCTTTTTGATTACTTTTGACCTAACTCGTTTATCACGTTAATTTTAAATAGGATAATGTTGTACCATATTGATATAAAAATACAAAAAAAATATATATATTTACCTGCATGTCATGTGACCATTAACCAATGTCAGAGAACCGTGAACATTTATTATTAACGTAATTATTAGCTTATTACCTTAAAATCTCTTCAAGTATAAATATATTTGGTGAAAGAGGTTGAGATGGCAAAAAAGTTTGGGAATGCCTGCATTACATGTTAGTAAGAAATGAATTTACACATTTTAATGTGTTTGAAACACAAAAGACTTCCAAAGACACACAGTAGTGATACATGGTTAAGTGTGTTCATCAGTAGTTGATGCAGTGTTGAAACACTGACTAATGACTGATCTCTGTGTGAATGTCCACAAATCTGGAAGACTTTCTGAGTATATATAAGCGGTAGGCTATTTTAGAAAGAAACATTTATAAGATGAAAAAGTGGAGTTAGGGAGAATCAATAAATTATGAATAATTTATTGCCAACATGTAATCATTAAAACATGACTGTAGTCTGGTTATGAGTATTTTAAAATGTAATTTAATCTAAATACATGTACTTAGAGTTTTTTTTAAATCTGATTATGTAATCAGTTACTACCCAGCTCTGTATATAGATACCATAATGGTTATTTAATTCACTGGTATCTGCCAATATTGGATATTTAATTGTGCATGCTTATATACAGTATGCTCATATAATGTTCCCAAAGCTAATATTAAAAACTGCAAATCTCAAAATTAATATACATTTTTCATACTGTATATCATAATGTCACTATGTGTAAATGTACTTGTAGCATTTGACATTTAATTTTTTTTTTATATTGGCCATGGCAATCAATCAATCAATCAATAAACATTTTAATATTGGTTCTAATTTAATATTATAACATTTAACTTAGTCAGGTGTTCGTTCAAATCACTTAGTATTAGCAATAGTAATGCATAACACAGTTTATCCATTCTATACTGTTTAGATACAATTTAGATTAAAAGAGTGAATGGAGTTGCTGAGTAATGGGAATATCCAAAATGTTATTTGAAAATCCTTGTTCCTTTTATGCTGCATAGCAACTAAACACTGGGTAAATGTTGTCACTGGGAATTCCTCTTTCTGAATTATGCTGCTGCTAGTTCTCTACTAGGTTCTTCTAAAGAGCACAGTGTTCAGGACATTGTGAAAGTAGGTCAAATATTTGTGAACAGGGACAGCCTTTAGTCATGCAGATGACTAACAAAATCTCAATGTGTTATTTTGCCTGAATACAGTATATATATTTTAGATAGCATGAATGCAAGCTTTAGGGTTCAGTTAAAGGCTAAAACGTTCAAGTATATTGGGTCTCCTTTCCACAGATACCACATGGCACATGCTAATCTCATTTAGCCTTTTCCCATAGTCAACTTGAGCAGGTATATTCAGTCCACTCTACTGAAGCATAGCCAATTACGACATTTCCTTCCCATTTGTTGTGACCCCCACCCCCCACACACACACACCATCTGTGCTTCAGATAAATACATCCACAGATAAGGTCCCATAAATACAAGGCAAGACAGCTATCATCAGCAAGATTAAACAGATGCTAACAGACTGACTCCAATCCATGGCTTGGATGAAATCGGCCTTGAATTTTTACGCTGACTGTTCTTTTTGAAATGTAGAATCAAAGTCTAAGCTTTAAAGATGGACATGTTTTATGAATGTCCCTAGTTGCTGCACAGTGTTTTTCACTGCATAGTTTTATTCGGCTTTGATCCACCTCAGTATCTGATGAGTGCATTTTATCTGCAAGGACTGGATATCGGTACAAATTTCCAGTTTAAATAAGATTCTGATTTACAAGCTCTCGATTTTTCAATTGCTTTGATTTGATTCCAATTCATTTGAGTACATTTAATTTGTAATGTCTAGTTTGTTTGCTTATGAAAGAAGTCTACTCTCCGCTAATGCTGTAAATTATACAGCACAGTGTTTTTTAGACTGACGCAAACCAGTAACTCATCTTTTTGAACTATTCATTAAAAGAACTGCCTCAAAAAAAGAATTTGTTTTGGAACTAACCTTAGTCAGGGATGTGCCATATTTTACATTTTTGACAGGAATGAAAATGAGGCTGTGAGAGATAGAAGTACAGTGTGTTCAATGTTGTTTAACAACGTACTGATTGTTCAGCTGATGAAACATCTTTCTGAAAAAAAAGAGAAACTTTCAGTAAACAAGAACTCCATAAAAAGTTGAAAGTTGTGAAAATACGTGTACACTTGTTGTGGTTTGTTTTTGAGTCACTAAGAGTCATTTGTTCATGAATTGGATTATACTGATCCTGCTGTTTGGATTTGATTCAGTAAAAAGAACCATATCTTTAGAATGATTTGTCATTCGAAGTTATCCGGACAGTCCACACCTAACTTAAGTTTCTAATTCACTATAAAGAACTGCCTCACAAGAGTAATTTGTTCATGAATCACTTTAAACTTGTCACACTGTATGTTTATGATTCACTAAAATGAACCAGTTTGTATGAGTTATTTGTTCATGAATTGGACTATTTGTGTGTAAGGCTCTTTTTTGTTGTTGTTTATTTATTTATCTATTTTATTTTAGTTTAGTTTTTGCATGCAGCCTGTGAAGACAATGCAATAGAAAGTTTCTTGTTATTATTTTGAAGTAAATAAAATAGGCTGCAAACTCACATTTACTCATTTGCAAAATGTTACTAAAAAGAACCAGTTAGTAAGATTAATTTGTTAATGAATTGGACTACACTTCTTGTGCTTTGTTTTTGATTAACTAAAAAGAATTGGATCATAAGAGTCATTTGTTAATTAATTGGATTGTACTATATTCAATTCACTAAAAAGAACTGGTTCATAAGAATTATTTGTCATTCGGAGTTATTCTGACAGTCCACTTCTCACTAAAGTTTGTAATTCACTATAAAGAGCTGCCTCATAAGAGTCATTTGTTCATAAATTGCTTTACACTAGTCACACTGTATGTTTATGATTCACTAAAAATGAACCAGTTCATATGAGTTTATGAATTGGACTAAATATGTGTATTATTATTTTTTTTTTTATGCAGCCCATGAGGACGATGCAATATAATGCATTGCAATCTTGTCATTATTTTGCAGTACACTGTCTTTTTATTGCATAACATTCAAAATAGGCCGCAAACGCACAATCATTAACATGAAATCTATATTTTTACCAGCTCTGTCATCTGCAAATACTACTAATATGTCAAACCAGATAAAAAGCAATATTGGCAACAGTGAAATAGGATGAAGGTTCAGTCCTCATCAGACTAGAGATCTTCTTCTGTGCATATTCAATTGATTTTTTTCTTTGCATGTCCCTCGTTTCTTATCGTTTCATCTTAACTGTTGCTTGACGAGTCGATGCTGGTGCTCCAACGATAAACAACAATTGTCTTCAGTGTCTTCTCCACCCAAATGTTCTGTTAAGAACTAGATAATAACCTGCCTGCATCCATCTTGACAGCAGGCATATTTGTTTCGCGTTTTGGGCTTTCCAGCGGACCCACAATTACTTGGGTTTCTCTGCAGTCGCAATCTGTTCACATCAACCCATAAAGTTCAATTGCAGGTCACGTCTTCGTCGACAACTATGGGACGTAACAAGCAGCAAAAAATAAAATGGTACATGTCAACAAGACTGTGTGGGTGAAATAAAGCACTAGACTGCATTTGAGATTTGTTCTGTTAACATGCAGCGTAATCTACCGAGTGGCGCTGAGGCTCACCACAAATCACCCAGAATTCGAGCTGAGCTATGTGGTTTACATTCTCAACACACTGACCCACATTCGCCTCCTTCATTTAGCAAATGAAATCCTTGACTCAACTGGAAACATCTTAATTGATGATTTGCGTATGGCATACACAATGTTTCAAGGTATCACACTTCAATTGGAGTGCAGTTCTGTAATATTTATGGGACTTTGAGATGCCATGTTGAGAATGATAAAGCTTCTGTAACCTAAGGACAAAGCTTAATTTGGCTAGTGCTGAGTAGCTGACAACATCATTTGGCTTAGGCGGAACAAATATTGACTGCTCATGCTTTGTTATACACAGTAATCCCAGTCTAGTCAGTCTTTGTCTTGTGAGCCAGTCAAGCATTACAGAGACTGATACAGATCTTTGGTGATTATATTCTCTTGTTGATGTTCATTTACATTATGGTCATATAATGGAGAGTTTGTTTCTGTAAAATGCATGTGAGATGGGCCGTGGTTTGAAATGGGGTTTGCCTCATAGTAATTTAGGTTAGTTATAGGATACTATATGCTGGTTAGTGTAAACATGTGCGATGTAGACATGTGTAGTAATGCCATATGCCTGTCTCGTGAGTAACAGACAGCAGACATGTCTATTTTTGCCTCTTGTTGTCATACAGTCTTGGAAATGACCCATACAGCAGATTTGTTGTTCCTCACAGCAGTCCTCTGGTGATACGAACATCAGTCGAGTAGGAACTCTGGTGCGAACGCAGCAAAATAAAGGTTTCTTGTCTAGAACACAAACAAATTAATTAATTTTAGCTATATCTGATTCATTAACAAATTGTGAATACAGAGCACAAGTCATATGGACTACTTCTGTGCCATTTTTCAGTTCTTGCTGAGTATTGGAGTTGAGTAACTCCAGTCCGAATTTCATTATAATTGCATGGAAAAGAGCAACCAGTGCAGTCTTCAAAATGTCTCCTTTCATGTTTCACAGGAGAAAGAAAACAGATTTGGAACAACATGGGAATAGTAAATGATAACGGAAGTTATCAGAAATATCCCTTTGGCATGATTTGAGAGATCTTGATATGGCAGTTTCCAAAAGCTCTTTCACCCAGAGCTGAGAAAGAAACAACACAAAATAATGTGTTTAATCCAACCCTCTTGGATATAGCATCTGGCTCTCATGACTGCAGACGTTAGTTTGATACTAGAAGTTTACACAGCTTACTTGGAGATGAAAAGCCTGAGAGTTTTCTCCTCCCATTTCGGCAAGGCACGTCACCCTGAATTGAACCTTGGGAGTAGACTTAGTTAGCATAAAATCTAACACCAAAGAGGCCACTGCTGAAAGAAAACAGAAGGGTTTAATGCAGAGCTTCACACTGAGGAGAGAAGCCACTCCTTTTTCCATTAAACCGGACACAGTGCTGACAGGTGACAGGTCAGAGTTACTTCTAGGTTAATAGCCATTGGCACCTACACCTACATCTGACATTAGTTTTGTTTACTTAAATAGCTATTAGGGTCACAGAAGGTGCATCCAGTTCCAAATTTAAGGGCTCCCACAACTCACTAGCCATCAAATCTATCACAACTCATCAATTCCAAGTTAGTGAGCAAGAGGAAGCCTTTTTCCCCTCGCTCAGCCAAGTGTTCTGTTTGGGGGCATGACCTTTTGTCCAACTTTGTTCTCCGAGTAGAAAGGGATTGGAACATACAATTACACGGCTCACTAGGGTTCCCCTTCACCCTTTCCAAAACTCGAAGAGGGGGATTCATGGAATGAGGTAACCCACAGGGAGAATTTCTAAGAAGTGTTTACCCTAAACGTGAGCTCTGCACAGTACTGAAGGCGGAGAGAGAGCAAAAGAAAGGGAAGTAGGTTGGTCCTGCAGAGAAACATTGAGGTTGTTCCACCCATGAGGCCTCATGGTTTCAGGGGCAAATCCCCTCTTTCCCAAGACCCAGAGACAGACAGTGCGTTTGGCTGCTGTTCCTCTTCCACCACCCCTCTGCTCTCGTGCCACCAGCCCCCAACCAATCTGTGGCAGGACGTGTAGATGGCTACACCTTAGGAGCAGAACAGAAAGGACACCACCTATTCCTATGTTTCTTGTCAATGAAGAACACCTGCTCGGTTTCGGTGGTTCAGCCCCCTCGGCAAGGGTGGGGAACAGAAGAGAGTCGTTAAAATACCTACATATCATCTAAAGAATATGTTTTTTTCTCCTTCTCAACTCATTAGAGGCGGTTGCTTAGGCATGAATCACTATTTCTATTGCTCATAGGGTTAAGGATTGGACAAAATGTAGCTTTTCTTGTAGCTACAAACATGAATTATACCTCAAATGTTGACGTAAAGTGTGCTATTACTTTTCTAAGTGATTGGATTTGCGATTTCTACTTGGTAAGCTTACATTGAAGGAGGGATCAGGCCATATCTAAGAACTAGAATATCATGGAGACTTGGGGGTTTTCATCAGAAATAAGGGGTCAGGCCATATCTAAGGACTAGAATATCATGGAGACATGGGGGTTTTTATCAGAAAATGTAAAAATCTAGCATCTCAGAAGCTGAGCAGGAAGTAGATGTTTTACTTGGCAACATCATTGCAAGATTTTATAGGCTTTATAATACTCTTCATCGCCAAATGATATAAATGAATAATTTAGATGGATAGCAATGGGCCATCTTTGTCATGAGTGTCTAAGCAGTGGCATCATCAAAAATCATATAGGACATCTTGAGTTTCATTGGAAGAGATACTGGAGTATGAAAATTCATCAACACAGTGTGTATCAGAAGAAAGTCTACTAATACAAAGCAAGAAAACACCAGGATCAGCATGGAAACTGTACCATTCATATGTTTACCCAAAACATCCTGTGTAATTACAGTAGGTCTCTCATGAGAGTGATATGACACCTCTCCCGGTCTGTCTCTTGTGTTCGCTCCCTCCCACTGATCCCAGCCCCCACAATTCCACACAGGAAACAAGCTGTAATCCTCATTACTGTTGTTTTTTACTGCTATGTTAGGGCTTGCTGAGTTGTGCTCAGTCAACACAACCACTTTTTTGAACATCTGACAATTAAAATGGGAGTCTTCGCATTAATAGGACATACACAAACACAACTATGTGGAAAGACTGGATTAATTTGAGTTAAATGGGTAATTATGAGACCCAACAATAAAAAAGATTGCATCGGTGCTATAGAGATATCTAAAAGTGTTAACACTTTTTCTTATAGGAAAAGGGGAAAAAGGCATCTTGGTGGCTGTGGCCCACTTTATAAATCCCACAGTGCATCCAAAGCACTCTGGCATGTCATATATTTCACATTTTGTTGAAGTAGAAAGGCTTGTATTTCACATCTGTGTTCCAGTAGACAATGTTTTGTATCATTCAGCGCCAACCTTTGACAAAACGTTCCCATCACTCCATCCTTAAATTAATGAAATCCTCTCCGTCAGTAATGTTGTGTGTCCTGATGACATGACATGAAAACTGTGGTAAATCCTAATGTTTTCCACATGCCTTGAGAAATGTGAGCGAGTCTGAACCATAAACAACAGTATGACGCACTGCAGGGCTGGTTAGCATGCAGAGCTAGCCGCTGCTAATAGATTAGCCTTTAGCAAGCAGTCTTTCTCCATTTAAAGAGCATTCAGAATTTTTTTGTATTTTCTAGCAACATATAAATAGCAAGTATTTCATTATAATACAGCAGATAGTTTACCAGTGCCTTGATTAATTTTAAAAGTCTCATAAAAAAACGTTAAATGGACTTATCTTTCCTTATCTGCTGCCTTTAACTTCACAACTCAAGATAGTCACTAGTGAAGTGTTGGCCTGTCAAGCACCTTCCATTGAGATAAATTGAAATTCTACTCTAATCTCTTGAGGTATTATAGAACTTGATTTCACATGCTCTGCTGGGCATCAATTGGCGAAACATTAAATGAGCCCATTAGTAAATGTTTAGATCAAGGTGTTTTTTTTTTTTTTTTTTTTTTTTGGTGTTTGACAGCTCCTAACTGCACAATGCACATAAGCTTTTGTTTTTATGGGAAAATGTAGTATGAACATATTTCAAAATCTCCTTTATTGTTCCACTAAGGAAAAAGGTATTTCAAAGTAATTCCAAACTGATCTCAGTAGTATTCATAGGTATTCATACGTAATGTTTACACATGCAATTTTTTGTACGTTTTGATATGCAAAACATACACTATGGAAGTAGTGACCGTATCTAAAAGGTGAAAAAGTGTTTACATATGGGCAGCTTTAGAAATGTCAGTAATCTTTAGAAATTCTTTAGTATTGTAAATGTATTTAAATATTCACTATAATATACATGTTTCACCCCTACCCTAAAACGAAACACTGTTCTATAATCTAAAAAACTCAATAGGTAGATAAATGTATGTGACAATAATTTAATTGATTAAATATTCACAACATATTCACTAATTTAAACTTTTCAAAGCATATCTTAGGTAAAGTGAATCCTTTAAAGGGGTAGTTCACCCAAAAATGAAAATTCTGTCATTAATTACTCACCCTCATGTCGTTCCAAACCTGCATAGACAGCAATGGAACTACCACGTTCAAGGCCCAGAAAGGTAGTAAAGACATCGTAAAAATAGTCCATGTGACATCAGTGGTTCAACCTTAATTTTATGAAGCTACAAGAATATGTTTTGTGTGTGTCGAAAACTGACACGGAAGAGAAGAAATTGTTAAATAAAGGTATTATTTTTGTTTTCTTTGTGCACAAAAAATATTTGTGTAACTTCATAAAATTATGGTTGAACCACTGATGACACATGGACTATTTTTATGATGTCCTTACTACCTTTCTGGGACTTCAATGTGTCAGTTCTGTTGCTGTCTATGCAGGGTCAGAAAGCTCTCAGATTTCATCAAAAGTATCTTAATTTGTGTTCCAAAGATGAATGAAGGACTTACGAGTTTGGAACGACATGAGGGTGAATAATTAAAGGGATAATTAAAGGGACGTGCTATATAAATAAACCAGAAAAACAGAATAGTTCACCGAAAAATTAAAATTCTGTCATTAATTACTCACGTTTTTATGTTTCGTTCCAAACCTGTAAGACCTTCGTTCATCTTCGGAACACAAATTAAGATATTTAACTCTGACCCTCCCATAGACAGCAAGCATACTACCACGGTCAAGGTCCAGAAACGTAGTAAGGTTAAAATTGACAAGGGTTTTTTTTTTTTTTTTTTTTTTTTGGTGTTTGACAGCTCCTAACTGCACAATGCACATAAGCTTTTGTTTTTATGGGAAAATGTAGTATGAACATATTTCAAAATCTCCTTTATTGTTCCACTAAGGAAAAAGGTATTTCAAAGTAATTCCAAACTGATCTCAGTAGTATTCATAGGTATTCATACGTAATGTTTACACATGCAATTTTTTGTACGTTTTGATATGCAAAACATACACTATGGAAGTAGTGACCGTATCTAAAAGGTGAAAAAGTGTTTACATATGGGCAGCTTTAGAAATGTCAGTAATCTTTAGAAATTCTTTAGTATTGTAAATGTATTTAAATATTCACTATAATATACATGTTTCACCCCTACCCTAAAACGAAACACTGTTCTATAATCTAAAAAACTCAATAGGTAGATAAATGTATGTGACAATAATTTAATTGATTAAATATTCACAACATATTCACTAATTTAAACTTTTCAAAGCATATCTTAGGTAAAGTGAATCCTTTAAAGGGGTAGTTCACCCAAAAATGAAAATTCTGTCATTAATTACTCACCCTCATGTCGTTCCAAACCTGCATAGACAGCAATGGAACTACCACGTTCAAGGCCCAGAAAGGTAGTAAAGACATCGTAAAAATAGTCCATGTGACATCAGTGGTTCAACCTTAATTTTATGAAGCTACAAGAATATGTTTTGTGTGTGTCGAAAACTGACACGGAAGAGAAGAAATTGTTAAATAAAGGTATTATTTTTGTTTTCTTTGTGCACAAAAAATATTTGTGTAACTTCATAAAATTATGGTTGAACCACTGATGACACATGGACTATTTTTATGATGTCCTTACTACCTTTCTGGGACTTCAATGTGTCAGTTCTGTTGCTGTCTATGCAGGGTCAGAAAGCTCTCAGATTTCATCAAAAGTATCTTAATTTGTGTTCCAAAGATGAATGAAGGACTTACGAGTTTGGAACGACATGAGGGTGAATAATTAAAGGGATAATTAAAGGGACGTGCTATATAAATAAACCAGAAAAACAGAATAGTTCACCGAAAAATTAAAATTCTGTCATTAATTACTCACGTTTTTATGTTTCGTTCCAAACCTGTAAGACCTTCGTTCATCTTCGGAACACAAATTAAGATATTTAACTCTGACCCTCCCATAGACAGCAAGCATACTACCACGGTCAAGGTCCAGAAACGTAGTAAGGTTAAAATGATCCATGTGACATCATTGGTTCAACCGTAATTTTATGAAGCTACGAGAATACTTTTTGTGCGCAAAGAATACAAAAATAACTTTATTCAACAATTTGTCTCCTCCACGTCACCCTGGCGCCATTTTAGAGAGTATCCACTAAACGTAAACAACGTATGCTGTTCTTTGTCAGCCGCAACATGCGGATATGTTGTTTTCGTTCAGATCAAAGCATAAACAATATAGACAACATATCCACATGTTATTGTTGAATAAAGTCATTATTTTTGTTTTCTTTGTGCACAAAAAGTATTCTCGTAGCTTTGTAAAATTAGTTGAAACACTGATGTCACATGGACTATTTTAATGATGTCCTTGCAACGTTTCTGCACCTTGACCGTGGTAGTATGCTTGCTGTCTATGCAGGGTCAGAAAACTCTCAGATTCCATCAAAAATATCTTCATTTGTGTTCCGAAGATGAACGAAAGTCTTACAGGTTTGGAACGACATGAGGGTGAATGACAGAATTTTAATTTTTGGGTGAACTATCCCTTTAAAATTAGTTGAAAACAGTGCCAGAAATGAAAATGTTATAATGTCAAATGATGTAAATGCATTGAATAAATGTGAAATATGGCGTAGAGTGTATCTAATGCCATTAATTTGCATAAAACCAACCTCTTAATTCCAAGTCTTCCAAGGACAACTAAAGGTCACTGGCTTCAATTTCAGCAACTGTGAGTGATGTTAACTGAAGGAGTAGGGTGATTAGGAGAGGCACGTGCCTGTGATCGTCTCACACTGAAAGCATGCAGTTATGTGGTAATCAACGGGTGCGTCCCTCACTGCATGTGATACTGTGACTTTGTTATGACTGTCAGTAAAAAGATCAATTGTATAAAAGTTCGCACGAAGAGTTTTTGGACTATGAGGAAATGAAAAGAAATAAAAACAGTGTAATGCATTAGATCAGTGATTCTAAAGTCCACCTCTCCACTGTCTGTTTTGACTTATCCAGTATGTTCTGCTGTACTTCATTCAAGATTGACTAGTTGAACTAGTAGAGCCACAGGTTCAAATCCTCCTGTCTCTAGAAGCTCTGCTGGGAGAAATTGACATGCCTCGGCATGCCTTGCTATCAGCTCTGTGTAAAGTTTTCCTTTCTCTCTGGTGCTTGTCCAGCCTATGTTTCCCTTTTTGCAGGATGGCATGAATTTTGAAAGACCCAAACATGAATGGTCCCACCTGTCCATCTCTTGTACCTTATTCTCTCAGAACATGAGGCGTACGTGATCCACCATTCATTCCCGTCAAGTTCCCACCTTCCCCTCCTCCAAACACACGTGGGGAGAGTAAACCCAAGACGCACACCTTTGTGCCTTCTGGGGCTGTTGTCTGTCACTATAGTAACCAGGTGGGGCCATCAGCTTCCAGGTAGGACAGACACCTGCTGCATTATTCATCTCTGCAATGCGTAGCTGCCTGTAATCTGACTACACGGGAACAAATATCCCTTGACGCCAGACTGTGAAGTTACTCTTCCACATTTTCTTTGAACCCATGTCCTTTATATTCTAACTTTTGAGGAGGTTGAAATCTGCTAAACTGACCTTGTAATACATTTCTATTAAGTGTTTTCCATAGATTAGCACATATGGAACTAATTTGGGGGGAGGTTAACCTGTTGGCCAGCTGTTTACTATATTTTCCCTCTTTTTGGAAACATGTCAGGGCAAAAATATTTGGAAATTATCAAGTAGAAAACAAAACAATGCATTCATGACAGCTGTTGGCCATCAATAACACGACACAATAAACTTTGTGTCTGCACATGTTTGTTTAGTCGGCTTGG
Source organism: Sinocyclocheilus anshuiensis (assembly GCF_001515605.1). NCBI lineage: Eukaryota > Metazoa > Chordata > Actinopteri > Cypriniformes > Cyprinidae > Sinocyclocheilus > Sinocyclocheilus anshuiensis. The sequence continues at coordinate 975,834 of NW_015549624.1, read as the reverse complement.
TGTCTGGTTGGATTTATTTTTTCCATGTGGACCAAGCAGTGATTCAGAAAGGTTAACAGACCTAAATGTGAGCTTTTGAGTAGATCTGATGAGTCCATCAGACAGTTCCTAGAAACCTTGTATGTGACCCTCTGCAGTTGGCCTTGTCAATAGGTTATGTTGACTCATGGACGTGACCACCTGCAAGATGCTTGTGATAACTGGTTCAGGCAGTAAAGATACCTGATGTAGTTGCTTGAAAACATATGAGTCATTTTCATACTGTTGCCTAACACAAAAAGTGTCTGTTGACAAGACGTACAACAGGAGGAGACGTTCAAACAGGAAGCAAATTAGTATTGTTGGGAGCCAGCACTGTTGACCTAAAACTTGTCTCTTATGCAAATCAGGCAGACAACGAGACCAGGAAGTGAAAGTTCATGCCAGCTCCTTCTAGTTAGAATATGTAAGCTATGTGAGAAACAATGTTGTGTGAGCGCTATCTAGTGGTAAGAAATATATTACAACTCAAAAGTAATGAGTTTGGAAAATGATAGCAGTTAGCAGTAACAGTAACAATAGCATAAATAATATGTAAAAATTATACAAAATAAATATAATATTAAAATACCAAACCAAAATTATATGTTTAATATTTACAAAATATTTTATATTATTTGAATATTTATTGTATTTAACAGTCTATCTATCTATCTGTCTGTCTGTCTGTCTGTCTCTGTCCATCCGTCCGTCCATCCATCCATCTATCTGTCCGTCCGTCCGTCTATCTGTAATAAACAACTAGCAAGAGAGGGACAACAGTAACAGTAACAATAGCATAAATAATATTTAAAAAATTATAAAAAAAATAATATATATATAATATTAAAATACCAAACCAAAATTGTTTAATATTTACAAAATATTTTATATTATTTGAATATTTTATTGTATTGTATTTTACAGTCTATCTATCTATCTATCTATCTATCTATATCTATCCAATTGTCTGTCTGTCTGACTGTCTGTCAGTCCATCCATCCATCCATCATCTGTTTGTCTGTCAATTTATATTTGTCTATCTATCTATCTGGCATGTTTTTTCCTAAAATAAGTCATCTTTTGCTAATCTTTATATAAAACATATATGTCACTTGATATGATCCCCACCAGCGCAGATGAAATTATGTTCATGCTCATAATCCTGCATTGTCAGTTAAGGTCTGCTGAGCTCTGTGGGTAATGTTAGTGTATGGAAATCCAGCTTAAGACGATGGATTGAGTTTCAGCACATTCCTGAGAGGGGAGATCATGTGCAAACCCTCGGCTGCCTCACTGATTTGTTTTCACATATCAGCTATTCTCACTCAGACTCGGTCCTCTATATTCCTACATACACAGTGGCTATGTATTATACACTCAGGCTCATATGCATTCTGATATTTATTTGTTCAGGACAGTCATGACTGGTCAAATGAAATAGACATTCATAGTGAAATAAATTCATAGTGCTTTTTTATATTTGATTATGCTACAAAATAGTGCTAAAAAGCCGATACAGTTTGGTGTCAGCTGGGAGCCCTCAGGGTTTTGTGGAGCGCTCTGGTCACCACAACAGGCTCATGAGTTGTAGGGAATTAGAATGTGCACCTGAGCCATCTGCGCCCATAAAGCTCATTTGTGTCTGCTTACGAGGAGAAATTATGCATTATCTGTTCTTAAAGCAGTGGAAACACTTTGAGTATTGTTTCCTGGAAGGCAAGCACTTCTATTTGAGGAGAACCTTCATTGTTTTGTTACTGTTGTGAAGTTCACAGAATTCATCATAGGTAAGAGTGTGTTTATGTCTTGTGTGTTTATGCACGCTATAGACTCATCTGTAGGTACTTGAAATCTTATTGTTGTGAGTTTATTGTATGTCAGGGATTCAATTAGCAAATGTACTCATCTGTGGCATTTAATCAAAAGTGTTGGATGAATTAGTAGATGTTTTCATTTTAGCCTGTAAACAAATCAATGTTTGTCCTGGCTTGTTTTAAATCCCCTCGTGCATGAGGCCATTTTTTGGATTGATTTTTATTAATTATGATATTGTCATTTTAGAAAGCACAAAGCCTCATAAATAATACAAAATCGAGCGATCAGTGACAGGTTGCCAATCTGAACTCTACATGTGACAGAAGTCTATCTTTTTCTTCTTTGGATGAGCAGACACACAGTAGCTCTATTCACATCAGCTGTGGTGTTCTTGACTTGACATGGATTACTTTACTTTTCATCCCCTTATAATGAGATGAGGAGCTGTGCGTTTGTTCACCGGGTTGACATGCCCTTGTTATATTGATGTCTTCAGCCAATGTATCAAATAAAATAGAAAATTAATGAATACACAAAGAAAAAATAACAAATTTCACACACACACACACACACACACACACACACACACACACTGGTTTCCATTTTTTATGAGGATTTTCTATAGACGTAATGTTTTTTATACTGTACAAACTCTATTTTCTATCCTGTTATCCTAACCCTACCCATCACAGAAAGTTTTCTGCTATTTTAGATTTTTTAAAAATCATTCTGCATGATTTATAAGCTGTTTTACTCATAGAGACCAAAAAACAAAGACAAAAACACAGCAAAATTACTAAAACTTTAACTAAAATTTAAATTATTTTCATTTTAATTTAAAATCTAATTTAAATATGACAAAAAAAGGCCAAGTTCCCCTCTAAGGTCAACATTTACTGATATAAACTTCCCTGTGTGTCCCCATAATGTAGGGAATACCATATGTGTGTGTGTGTGTTAATTATTAGGATTTGCTAATTTTTTGTGATTGTTAGTAATTTACTAGTAATTTACTTTTGACTTAGTGCATGTTACTGTGTGATTTTAATTATATACATATACTTTACTGTATACAATAGTAATAATAATAATGTTAAAGCTATAGTAATTAATATAGAAAATGTGTAATATGGAGATTAGTAGATATGGTATAGATATGGAGATATGGTATGAAGTGTTACTATGAACACATGCAATTACAACAATAATCACAAGAGGACAGTATTCTACTTTTCAGATGTTCAAATCACATTAATACAGAAAGGTTCCTCTCAGTGTAATTGATTTGGAAGGTGCGCATCTGTTACAGGTTTCATTTGAATGATTCTTTTATTTCTGCGTGCATTAAGAGAGAAATTCATTTAATTCATGTCCTCATTTAAAATAATCCTGTGCTAATCTCTGTGCGTTTGACTATTTAGATGGTTCACTTACCTTTAACAAAAAGAATACCAGCATGTTTAGAATAAAATCACCATGAGGTAAATATTGTTATGGTTTGCAAAAGCGTCGGTCCTCCCAGACTTTCTTTTCAAACTTCACCACAGTAAGCCAGGCATATCACGGTTAGTGTGTAGGCCTAAACCTGTTTTCTTATTGTAACTCAAGTCTTCAAAGTCCAGGAGAAACATCCTCACAAAGTTTGCATGTTTTCAAAACCTTTTTGGCCCATAGTGTCCCAAAGTAGATTTACCTTCAATAACCATTTATTAAATCTCTGCCCCATTAAAGTCGCAAGCTTCCAAGAGCTGGCTGCATTAATCCTGATTACAGGCTGTCAAGCGGGGGAAACGGGGTCTATGTGTCAAGCGTGTCATCGAGAGATGTTTTATCCTCATCTGCGTCTTTCTATCTTCAGTTAAGGGCGGGAGAACCCAAAGAATGAACATCGGGAGATGAGTTTGAGCGCTGATAGTGCAGGGACCGCTTTAGAGACAGCAAAAGAGGGTCTTAGAGGGTCCGACACGGTCATGAGTCTCTGAGGTGCGGAGTGAACCGGACACATGGAGTGGGGCGGTAGAAGAGCCAGTGGCTCCATCAAACGGGCCTCCATCAAACGCTCAGCATCAATGTCTCAGAAGGTAAGAGTGTCCACTGCTTTAGGGAGGTTTAGGCTGTTACCTTGAGTTTGATTCAGTGATCTAGAGGTGATTGAAATGAGTGAAAATATGTTCTTCTTTATGAGTGAAGTCAGGTGTATGTGACATGATACTGAACCAGGTATTCACAGCAGGGTTATTTTAGTTAACTAAAACAATAACAAACTAAAACCATTAGAAAACATTGCCAAAAATAAAATAATCATTTACTGAAATCAAATAAAATATAAAAAAAATGTAAACTATTTTAACTTTATTTTAAGTTTCAACTTCTTTTTGTTTAGTTTTGGTGCTAAAATAACAAAAACTAAATAAACCACAGCTAAAACTTAATACAACTATATAGACATATTTAAAAAAAGACAAAAAGCACACAACAAAATTACTATAACAAATATTAAAATAAAAATAAAATCTAACTCTAAATGTTAACAACAATGATATATTAGTGATACTAAAATGACATGGATTCACAGGTTTATGTCTCAGCTAAAGGGTTTAGTTTTCATCAGCTTTAAGAATGTGAAAGATTGGAGAAGACATGACCAATCAACTTGGGCTACGTATTCTTATAATTCTTTCCGTAATGCACTTCTAATGCAAAATCAGTACTGCTTGTTATTATTTCTTTACATATTCTGTGCTTTTTAACTTAAGCTTCAGCATTGTAAAATATATATTATATTATATTATACAACTGTTAAGCATTTGCAAACAGTGTGTGTGTAAATATTCAGATGTAACCCCCTTTGTAATCATTAACATTTTCATAAGTAATTGTAATTTAATTACACATTTTTTTCTCAGTAACTGTAACAGATTGCAGTTACATTTATTTTGTAATTAAATTACATACCACCATTACATGTAACTAGTTACTACCCAACACTAATTATATTTTAGAAATAATATAATAATATAATATAATATGTGATCTTGGACCACAAAACCAGTCTTAAGTCGCTGGGGTATATTTGTAGCAATAGCCAAAAATATGTCATATGGGTCAAAATTATCAATTTTTCTTTTATGCCAAAAATCATTAGGATATTAAGCAAAGATCATGTTCCATGAAGATACTTTGTAAATTTCCTACTGTAAATATATCAAAACTTAATGTTTGATTAGTAATATGCATTGCTAAGAACTTCATTTGGACAACTTTAAAAGCGATTTTCTCAATATTTTTTTGCACCCTCAGATTCCAGATTTTCTAATAGTTGTATCTCGGCCAAACATTGTACTATCGTAACAAACCATACATCAATGGGAAGCTTATTTATTCAGATTTAATGTGATGTATACATTTCAATTTAGAAAAAATGACACTTATGACTGGTTTTGTTGTCCAGGATCACATATAATAGCTCACATTGCATTTTCCACTTATATTTACACCTATGTTGAAGTTTTTGGAAAGGGATAATGTGAAAAATTTATTTCTTCCCTCTTTAAAACTTGCTGATTATCTTTACAGTTGTAGCTTTAACAACGGCCACTGCTACGAATTGGAAAAACAAATTTAACTTGTTACAATGTTGCAAAACATGAAGCTAGAGATGTATTATATAAAACAGATTTGCATCTTTTATTTAAATCTCTTACTAATCCAACTCCTAATCACAAGAGAAAGCAAAAGGGCAGTTCCAGCCCAATGCAACTTTCTCCGGCAGCAGCAGAATGAGCAGCACCTCTGTGGTTTGATGCTCCTCCGCTGCCTCTAATCCCCATAATGCCCAGTATGAGCACCAGCAGCTGGGCAAGATTATAAGCACTTTACCTCCCTACTTTCAAATGTCTGCTTTCATGTGATTAAGACTGAAAATATAGCTTTCAATAAGGAATCAAATATATCTTTACATTGGTAGCCTCTCGCCCGTGTCGAGTGTTGCACTTTCTGATGTAAGACATGTAGGAGTTGTCAGAGTAAGCAAGTTTACTCAATATCTTCCAGTAGTGGGTAAATAGGTCAGAATGCATAAATCCAATTCCTGTGAAGATTTACAAACCTTAGAAATTAGTGTTTAGTGAATAAATGTAATCATAAGTAATGCCTTTATTATTTTCTGTACAGTAAAAACAGGGGTTTTCTTGAAAAAGATGACAGCACATGCAAATAGACGTGCAAACAAAATTTTGAGGGATGTGTGTCCAGTCTGAGTAAATGAGGAAAGAAGGATATGATTGTTACTAAAACACTTCCTTTGACATTTGCATGCATCCTCCAAAATTTACAGTCATTTCTCTTTCGGTCTCTGCCCCTTCCCCCTCTCTCAAAGACAGACAAAAACACTCTCACACAGACATAGTTGTCTAAAAAATGTGTCTTATGACTAAGAAATCTCAAGGCTAATCAGTGACATGTTGCTCTCATGTGATGATGGCTAACTGGATTTTCAAACCCACAGAGACAATGAGTCTTTTTAGAGGCAGAGTAAGAAGGGGAAAGCACTTTTTAAAAAGGTTAAGCATGTTAAACTTACCCAGAAATCCACATGCCTATTGTCTCCAGACCTAGTATAACCTCTATAAAACTTAAAACTAACAATTTATTTGCAAGTATGATATTTCTCCCTCTCTTGCTAGTTGTTTATTACAGACAGACAGATAGATGGACGGATGGACGGATGGACGGACGGACGGACGGACGGTTAGATAGATAGATAGATAGACAGACAGACAGACAGATAGATAGATAGACAGACAGACAGATAGATAGATAGATAGATAGATAGATAGATAGATAGATAGATAGATAGACAGACAGATAGATGGACGGATGGACGGACGGACGGTTAGATAGATAGACAGACAGACAGATAGATAGATAGATAGATAGACAGACAGACAGACAATTTGATAGATAGATAGACAGAAAGACAGACAGAGAATTAGATAGACAGACAGACAGACAGACAGATAGATAGATAGATAGATAGATAGATAGATAGTCAGACAGAAGGACGGACAGCGGGACGGATGGATAGAGACAGACAGATAGACAGACAGATAGATAGATAGACAGACAGACAGACAGACAGACAGACAGA
>NW_015549624.1:906495-968691 GCF_001515605.1 Sinocyclocheilus anshuiensis | reverse complement strand
GATAGATAGATAGATAGATAGACAGACAGACAGACAGACAGACAGACAGACAGATAGATTGACAGACAGACAGACAGACAATTGAATAGATAGATAGATAGACAGACAGACAATTGGATAGATAGATAGACAGACAGACAGACAATTGGATAGATAGACAGACAGACAGACCGGACGGACGGACGGACAGACAGATAGAATTTTAAATATACATTAAGTGTTTTTCAAGGTTGTGAGTTGAACTGTGAGCACAAATCAAATCCCACACTGCTCGTTAGTTCTAAGGAATGGGTCACCGGACTGTTGCCCTCTCATGTGATCTTCAGTGTCTAGTTTTGGAAAGGCTCATCATACAATTTATGAAGTGTTTGAACAGACAATGCCATATCTAAATTTCAGTAACTATGTATTTACTGTAATTACTGCATCTTTGTGAGTTTTGCCTGTACAATGTGAAAATGCAGACTTGTACAAAAACTGTGGGAAAGATTTGCATAAACATTTAATCTGATTTCCCCCTTTCAGCTCTCACAAATCACAGCTGCAATCCTATTTATGAACAAATGCCTTTTTAGTTGAGCAACAACGTGCGAGATGTCTGACTATGTGGAAAGACTCAATAGTGTTGATTGTTGCCAGGTTTGCTATAGGCCTTGTTAATTTAAGCAAGAAAATCAGATTTTTCCTCCTAGAGAGCTTTTGTGCATTTTCCGAACAAAGCTCTCAGCGGATTTGAGTTTTAATTGCTGTGGATAATGAGTTTAAACTAGCCGAAATAAGTGCGTCACACTGGCTGAACTACTGCAGTGGCAAGAGCCCTTTGTCTTGAGAGCTTTAATTACCAGTTGTCCACGTGCGTTTTGACGACAGCACTGAACTGCTGAAAGAGTGAGATGGTTGAGGAAAGAACCCATTGAAAAGCACTTTAAACCAATGATCTCACCATTTCTATTTGACCCATAAAATGCAAAAATGGATATCTTCATTTTGGGTGGAATCTCCCCATGTTTTCAATGGTTGACCAAGCAGCCCTGCAGATTAATAGATTTTAAACCAGCCCAATGTGGTTATATAGGTTCCATGCCTAATGCCAAAGGGCATTTTGAGGGCATTTTAAAGCTGGTCATGCTAATAGACCCAAGCAAACACCAGCTTGGACTGATTTACTGAATATTTACTGTTTTCCAACTACTGGTCACTCAAACCCTCTCAAAATGATTTGTGAATATCTTCACAAATGTAACTTCTCGAATCAACTGATGAAACACCCTTTATTGAGTAGAGTTCCTCACTTAAAGGCTTCTCTTCTTTTGTGTAAAAGACTGTTAGAAGTCAGTAGCGTCATCAATGCTTAGACGTGATTGTTAGTCCGTCAGAACCGTTTTCCCCCCACAACACGGTTGGTGAAAATAGAGATTAACAACAATTAGTATTGGATGACCTTGCCCCCAACTGGAGTCCTGTCATGTCTTAACTAGGCCTCTTTTCAAAAGAATGCCTGTGCCCAATTCTCACAATTATGCAAATTGGGCTTGATATCAAAGTGGTCGGAGGAGGGTGACACTTTCGAATGAAAAGCTTTGATGAGTTCCCATTCCTGTCCATTTCTAGATACAAACCTGACTCTCTACATCAACTTGCGAGAAGTGTTTGTGGTAGAAAAGCCGTTTCTCAAGGTTTTCTGAGCTTAAGAAATGTGCTTCACGGGGGTTGTGAAGCTATCAAAGTAGATTTGTTGTGCTTTGCTCCAGCGAGGGATGAAAATACCCTGTGGGCAAGGAGAGAGGGGTCATGGGACTCCCAAAAGGATTACCTTGAACTGGAGTCATGGGACGTGCCCCGAACAAAGAGCCTGCTCACATGCTCATCATATGAACAGCCCCTCATAAAGTGGTGAAGTTTCATGTCCTGTGGGATTCATTGGGCGCCGGCGCTCTGGGAAAGAGCACCCCTCGCCAGCGGAGCTCCAGGAGGGATCGCTGATGCCGAAAGTTTCTCTTTGGCACCTTCTTAATGTCGATTAGAGGCTCTACAGGTAGGACCCCGGCTAGCTAACTCTGGGTGACCAGAAGGAACTGTGGTCTACTGATGTGATGATGGGGTAGGAATGATCAGGATTGGGATTACGAGATTGTAGTATTGGGAATGATTTACATTTTTTTTTTTCTCGCTTCTCTTGACGCAACAACAATTAGCAATTTCCAATAAAACATTATCTTTGTTAAACAATTTATGATTTTTAAAAAGTTTTTTTTTTTTAATTTTTAAAAAATTTAGGAGGTGACAAACTTTATAAACTATGAATTTATTGATTTATACTTAAAATGGTGCAATGGAAAGCCATGGTTTTGTGGGTTTCTAATGTGATCTGTCTTTCTTATCTCTAATGTTCTGTGACTGATTTTTCGAGGGGGATTTGCCTCAAAAGCTTTCGTCTTAATTAGGGCTGAACCAACAAAAGCCCAGACAGATATTGCTTTGAACCAAAGGTTATTTTCGTCCAGTGCTGGAGCACAAAGCTGGCACGACAGAATCTTTTTCGAAAGCTAAAAATGTTGGTGGGTTTCCATGGCACTTTCTCAGAACAGAAAAAAAGAGATAAATGGTCTGGAGCAGAGTTTGCACTCTAATTTGCTATGCACCTAATAATTTCAGGCAAAACAGGCTACAGCCTGGATCTGGTCAATGACTCTCTGGATGCTCTTGCATTCAACTCATATCCACACATCTTGAAGCAACAGTTAGTTGTTTTGCAGTTTTAGTAGCTGACTATGGGAACTGTAAAAGACCAGCATTATCTTTGTACTAGTATATTCCTAAAAGCACATTTATCACTGGTAATGGTGAACAAATGCGTTTCACCAGAAGTCTCCATAGTTAATCACTTTAGACATTTGCCATCTACATATTTTCTCTTCCATGCGTTCTGTATATCTACGGCTTGTGCGTACTGTACCACTCATACTTTAGTAAGGATTATCATTGCAAAGAGGATTTGCTCTATTTACTCTGGGCAAACTCAAGGGACTAAAAGCAGTTCTTGCTGTAATTTATGTTATACATATATTAATATGGTCGAATGGTACATTGAATATATGTGTAATGTTGTAGGTTTGTGCTTGTATAACCAAACTACTATTTTATTTTATTTTAATAATTTGAATTTATTTTCATAATAATGTGAATTGTGAACTTTCTTCTGACTTATTTTTCCCTTTCTGCTTCTTTGGGCCGGAAAAGTATTTATTTTATTTTAGTTTATTATTTGATTTACTGTCTTTTCTTGTCTGTTTCTTAGGGCCAGAAAGCTTGGATTGAAAAAAACCTTTCACAAAAGAGAATGTATCCACATATTTCCAGCCAAGGACCCAACGCGGTGAGCTTTCCTATTTTGACCCATTTCAAAAGAACACGTAACTACATATAATGACACCATTGTGCGAAACAAATTACCTCTATGACTCATTCTGTTTTGAGGCTTTTTAGACTCTTATGTAATGAGGGGTGATGTGTGACATCATAAGCCCTTGCACAGATCACTGTGTGGGCATGTTTCAAGGCTGGATGTGAGGGGGGCAGTGTAGTTCAGTCCACCACACTTCCTGTCGGTGGAGGGATGCCAGGGTGTGCACTGATGCATGTACCCATTGAACATTGACTGCAGTTTAGACACAGCCCTGATAGGTGGTCTACGTGCACAGAAAAACAGGCAGTACCCTCAAACCAAATTATTTTCATGATGAAATGTCAGCTAATTGAGTTAAAAAAAAAAAAAAGTTACGTAAGCAACATCCTGTTGCATGCAATAAAACAAACCTCCAGCATTACTTCTGCTGTGATTTTCCTCAGGTGCGCCTGTGGTTATCTAGTGACTCAGCACACGGCCATTGCAGCAGGCGCCGTCACCAACAAGCCCTCCGAAGGGAACCAGCTTGTGCAAGTGGACCCTCCTCAGGAGAAATGGTTGGTGGTCAAACATACCCAGACCGTCCTCACAGACGCCTATGGTACCATTGAATTTCAAGGAGGAGGATTTATCAACAAAGCCATGGTATTTTGAACATTATGGGGTGAATTTACTAACTTGTTATATTATTATTGAACCTAGTATTTTGACGCAAAAGCTGAGTTTTATTTGATAACCACCTGTAAGCGAAGGACAATACAAATTTCTCAGTTAATTCCCTCTCGAGATTTGAAGTCTAAATAATCCAACAATTGTAAGTAAAGAACCATGTTAGCATAGTTCACGCAGTGAGGAAATAAACATATTTCATTTAAGAAAAACAGTTAAATCTGACATTAAGCTTATAATTCAATATCTCTTACAGTATATTCGGGTGTCATATGATACTAAGCCGGACAGCTTGCTGCATCTCATGGTGAAGGAATGGCAACTGGAGTTGCCCACGCTGCTTATATCAGTTCATGGTGGCCTCCAGAACTTTGACCTGCAGCCCAAACTCAAGCAAGTTTTTGGGAAAGGCCTGATCAAGGCTGCTGTGACCACCGGAGCGTGGATCTTCACTGGTGGAGTCAGCACTGGTAGGTATTTTTTGAGTTCAACAGGGATGGGCAACTCCGGTCCTGGAGGGCCACTGTCCTGCAAAGTTTAGCTCCATCTCCACTCAAACATACCTGGAAAAAGGGTGTGTTTAATTGGGGATAGAGGTAAATTCTGCAAGACAGTGGTCCTCCAGGACCAGAGTTGCTGATCCCTGGTCAACAAGTATGATTCCAATCCACATGGATCCCTTGGATCCAACATTTGCATCCATATTCAATTTGGTTTGGTATCAGATATAGTTAAGAAGGTTTCCTAATCTGTTTTATATTACTTTCATAATGTAGGAGTGATCCGGCATGTTGGCGATGCTTTGAAGGATCACTCTTCTAAATCAAAGAGGGAAGGTATGTGCTATAGGCATCGCTCCATGGGGAATCCTGGAGAGCAAAGAGGATCTAATTGGAAAAGATGTAAGCACGAACTATCGGTGTACAATACAAAACATGATGGTGCTCATAAACTTATGAAAAAATAATTGTATAAGGCGTTATGCTACATCATCTAACAGTTGAAGCTTCATACTTGTCCACTGACATCTGCATTGTTATGTTCCTCTTCAGGTGAACAAACCATACCAGGCCATCTCCAATCCTCTGAGCAAACTTGCCGTTCTCAACAATAGCTATTCGCACTTCATACTATCTGATAACGGCACATGTGGGAAATATGGGGCGGAGGTCAAACTACGCAGGCAGTTGGAGAAACACATCTCCCTCCAGAAGATTAACACGCGTAAGTGCGGTAGCATCAGCAAATCTTATCTGATTTAGGTCTAATGTACCTCTGATCCTAAGAGGGCATATTTGAAAGCATGCTAAGGGTTTGAATGACGCGAGATATATCCTGATTATCCGTAATGGAGTTCATGGGGTCAGGGACCAGTGGAGATATGCTCTAGCCATTCTAGATTTGATCAAGGCTTTGGTGTCTGTGACCTGTGGGTTTCCCTTTGTCATCCTATGCCTGGAGCTCGTGATAAGGCAGGGACAGCAAAGGGAGGCTCAGCTGTCACCACTCACATCGTCATCTGGGATCAGACCTGGGAGAGTCAAATTAAAATGATTGTACTCCCCACTTCTCTGACTTTTAAATACCTCTCTTTTGTTAATCATAAAAGGGCTTTTAAATTTTTTATGTGCATGCATTTTGAGTAATTGAAAATAAGATTTACAGCGCAAAACACCCAAAAGGCTCAAACATTCAGGCTAATGTTTTGTAATAGTATTATATTGATACGTGCACAATCCCTGTACCAAGAAATACAAAACATTTAGTTGTTAATTGCTTTTTTTTCTGTATATGCATGTCAGGACTGGGCCAGGGTGTACCGGTGGTATGTCTGATTGTGGAGGGGGGTCCCAATGTGATCTCGATTGTCCTGGAAAGCCTGCGTGAGGAACCACCTGTGCCTGTAGTGGTTTGTGATGGCAGTGGTCGAGCCTCTGACATTATTTCCTTCGCCCACAAATATTCTGAGGTTGAAGGGTGAGTATTAATAGTCATTATTACACAGATCTCTGGAATGCTTGATTCTAAATGATCTATCACAACATTCTTTGTTCAAATGTTGAAACATCGATATAATTGAGAAATATTTAATTAATTAATTTGTTTAGATGGACCTTTTGCTTTGCCCTGAAGGGGTCCAGATGCCTCTGTAGGGGTTTATGTCTAGAAATTAATAGCTAGATGCACATTATCCCATGAATTTCTAGTATTGACCCGTCTTTAATAGAATGACCGTTTAATAGAATCCGTTGTCAAAACTATTCATTATCACAACTGAATTGTATTTTTTAGACTGGTAAACGAAGACGCAAAAGAGCAACTGCTGGTCACCATCCAGAAAACCTTTAACTACAACAAAATGCAGTCAGGGCAAATTCTGCTCATGGTCATTGAATGCATGAAGAAGAGGGAGTTGGTAAGTATCTACAGTGATGTAAGATCATGTAACACAATTGTAGACCAACATCCATCAACACAAACCCACTCTGCTTAAACCAGCCTAAGATAGTCTTAGTGGGTCTCTCAATCTGGTCAGGTCTTCTTGTTTTAGATTGGCTTTGGATACTTTTCAGCTTGGAGACCAGCTTAAGACCAATTTGGCCAGGCTGGGAGACCAGCTAGACCAGACTAAACTAGCGAAGACCAGCAAATCAACCAAGGCTGGTTTTAGATTTTTTTTCTTTTTTTCAAATATACATTTAAAACAACATAATAATATACATATAAAAACAACTAAGAATAAAATGTTTTATGAATATTTTTTTAACTCTTTGTGCAACCTTTCATCAATAAACATTTCCATTCATTATTCATTTTGTCATGTGTCTTTATTCATGTGTCTCTCTCATATATCCATCTTTCATATCAGGAGCGACTTGTTCTTCTGCTTCACCTATGAGACCGTTGTGATTAACAAATGCTTTCAGACTTCATATGTTAGAACGGACTTCACAATCACTATATACTTGCCTATAGACTATATATGACCTATAGGATGATCCAGTGCACTCTGGGAGCTTGGTTAATGGTAATATTTGTGCCGGTGCAGCTTTAACTGAGGCTAAGTGATGTGAAGTATTTAGTAATACTGCCACAGGACAGGAGATAATCTGTAGCTCTATACATCTGGACTAGGATCAGTGTAGTGCCACCTGTTCTTGCCGACCCGCTACGTTCATTCACCCTGTTCCTGAATATGAGCAGATGGGGGGAAGGAGGGTGGATCAAATTTCTTTCTAATCCACACTGAACATCTCCTCCGCTTATTTCAGTGACATCACATCTCGTTGTCTGGCATTAGATAGAGTAATGGCCTTCCACAACAGTGTTTTTACATTAAATGCCAATGCTAATGTATGGTAAGAGCTCAAATGTCCACATACGCACATAAGCATTTCCGTTATATGGATATTAGGTACGCAAATGTACAACTTTCAAGCCTACTATTAAACATGAATTGATAGCTTAACAGATGCTATTATGAAAGCAAGCATGCTAGTGTTTCCCTAAGCCATCTGTGTCCAAATGGTTTGCTTCAACCAAGATATTAAACATGAAATGAACTAGCATTCATTATCAAAATATTATAAAGAGTTCAATTTAAGATGTCACTCCTCCCATTGCAGCCATGAAGTCTAAAAAACGCAGACTCCACCATAAGTCTCTCATTAGCAATGCATGCTAACACTCAGGAATGTCTTGGAACAGGGCCACTAGTCCATGCCTACGTGATTACATTTAAGATTAACATACATGTGACTGCAACTGCAAAGGTAATTGCATTTGATACTAGACATCCTAAACAAGAAAAGCAGTATTACGTAATTTGAGAGGGAAATAAGCTAGTTATGCAGAGTGTGAATAAGAATGTCCCGCTAATGCTAATAAAACTAGGCAAAGCATTCATCCTAAAAACACATTTTCCATTCATTTCCACCACAGTAATTCTTTCATCATCCTCATCCAAAATAAATGTATGTATATTAAAATTGTGCTGCCCCGTCTAACTTGGTATATGTAGATAACAGTGTTTCGAATGGGTGCTGAGGGACAAGATGACATTGAAATGGCTATCCTCACTGCGTTACTGAAAGGTATCGTGAATACGCAGACCTTCTGAAATACCACAGATTTGGTTCATGGTTAGAAATGAACTATAATGTGTGTTCGTTGTAATTCAGGAACAAACGCATCAGCTCCAGATCAGCTGAGCTTGGTTCTGGCTTGGAATAGAGTGGATATAGCACGCAACCAAATCTTTGTGTATGGACACAATCTACCAGTATGTGAAATAATCTATATCCAAGAAAGAAGAAAATATTTATTTCACAGAGACTTTCTTAAGTTAAAATGTTTGTTTTCATAGCCTGCAAGCGCCCTCGCTGCCATCTCCACCAGCGCAGCACCATCTCATGAAAAGCAGAAAGGAGCCACTCAACGTAACAAAGGAAAGGCTAGAGGAAAAAAAGGCAAAGGGGGCAAAGCCAAACCAGAACAACCAGAGGAAACTGACCCCAGAAAGTTAGAACTACTGAACTGGGTAAGACTCTTTTGCTTAGATTTTCCCTAAATGTATTATGTTTCTCATATAATGTATCTCATTTAAATTCACCATTCATTTATATATGAAGTCTTACTGGTATTCCTAAAGTGGTTCCTAAAAACTTGCGTAAAAGATTGATCAGACGGATTTTATCCAGCAACTCCAGAGTTCTTGAGTCTTTGATACCAATTAATTCAAAGAACCAGCTCATAAGAGTCACTTGATTGTAAATTAGACTTTGCTTGTGTTGTAGGTTTTTGATTCCCTGAACAGATGTGGCTCATAAGAATCATTTGTTAAGGAATCAAATTATACCATCCTTGCAGCCTGCTTATCATTATTTTGTGGCATACACTCTGTAGTAAACGCTGGTACACGTTAAGTGAGATATGTGAGAGACGGTTTATAGTCCACCTTTTCCTAACTTCACGACTGGATAATCCAGAAAATTAATGTAGCATATATTCGAAATACTTGTGTTTAAATTTAGTGTTTCAGCAAGTTTAGCATTCTACCTAACTTCTCGCTCGCTGTCGCCCTCTTCAGGTGAACTCCCTCGAGCAGGCCATGATTGACGCTTTGGTTCTGGACAGAGTGGATTTTGTCAAGCTCCTGCTAGAAAATGGTGTAAACATTCACCATTTTCTAACCATCCCTCGATTAGAGGAGTTATACAACACTGTAAGCACTGTAACCATTATCATTTTGGAGCTTATCACAAAGGATGTACAATAGAGCATGAGAGCAATTCATTAATCAACAGAAAAAAGACAGGCCCTGCTGTCATATTTTTTTAATATTCCTCATAATTCTATTACGCAATCATATGCAATCTGTGTTATTTTGTGTTTATCAGAAACTTGGTCCTGCCAACACTCTACATATTGTCGTAAGAGATGTTAAAAAGGTAAAGCTGTCTGACTATTGAATTCTGGTTAATCCAACTTCACTGCTGACGTTTTCTGAAGAATATATAAAAATATAATTTTATGCATCGCTTGTATTTCGTAAAATGTAACTTGACAAACATTTCAGGAGAAATTACTTTTGTTCTTTTGATTTCAGGGGAATCTCCCACCAGATTACCAAATCACATTGATCGACATTGGACTGGTGGTGGAGTACCTGATGGGTGGAGCCTATCGCTGTAACTACACAAGGAAAAACTTCCGAGCTCTTTATAACAATCTTTATGGACTAAAGAGGGTAAAACATAGAGATGACTCAAATTACTAAATGTTTTAAGTACACACAAACAGTTTAAGTACTCTCATGTCCCTTTATTTCCAGCCTAAAGCCCTAAAGCTGCTTGGAATGGAGGTACACATCAAATATTTGAACTTCTTTAAATTACATTCTAAGAAAGATCACCCAATATCTCTATTAATATAAATATCCTGTTCACCTCATTAGGATGATGAGCCCAGGCCAAAAGGCAAGAAGAAGCAAAAGAAGAAGAAAGAAGAAGAGGAGGACATTGATGTGGATGACCCAGAGGTCAGCCGCTTCCATTATCCATTCCATGAGCTGATGGTCTGGGCAGTGCTGATGAAAAGGCAGAAGATGTCTCTGTTCCTGTGGCAGAGGGGCGAGGAGGGTATGGCTAAAGCTCTGGTGGCCTGTAAGCTCCTCAAAGCCATGGCTCATGAGTCGTCTCAGAGTGAGATGGTGGACGACATATCCCAGGATCTCGATAACAACTCCAAGTAAGTGAATGTAAAATCCCTTTCAAGTCTGGTTCACTAATATGCAGGTATGAATGTACAACCTATGAGGGGGAAAAGGCAACATGCTAAAATGTTATGCTAAGTTAAATGCTAAGTGTTTTTTTTTCCGAAATGTTTTACAGTGTTAAATAAAAAACAATTGGTTTTATTACTTCAATATGGCAAAAATCTATTTCTACACTGTACAATTACACTTCTGGTAATTTTAGGGAGTTTGGAACCTTGGCCTATGAGTTGCTGGATCAGTCCTACAAACATGATGAGCAGCTAGCCATGAAACTGTTGACTTACGAGTTAAAGAACTGGAGTAACTCTACCTGTCTGAAGTTGGCAGTGGCTGCCAAGCACAGAGACTTCATAGCCCACACCTGCAGCCAGATGCTCCTCACTGACATGTGGATGGGCAGCCTGAGGATGGGTAAAAACCCAGGACTGAAGGTGAGGCAATTTCTTTAGATATTTCCAGGGTTCCTGGAGGGCCTTTAATTAAATTGATCTTAAATTGGAGCAGGAAGTCTTATATTTCATAAAGTCATTGCATTGAGTGTTACATGTACTGCAACAAATGAACATCTTCCTGATTATTTAAGTCTTGTTTTCCCGTACAAATATCTAGATAATTTATTGTAAGTTGTTTCTTGATTGTGATTTGCCTTTTTCTTCTGTTTCTGCAAACTTTAGGTGATACTCAGCCTCATTTTCCCACCTTTTATCCTGCTGTTGGATTTCCGTCTGGGTGATGACGTGTCTCATCAAGTCACTGCAAATAGTGAGGACAGGAAGACCAAGGATGATGATAAGTCTGGCCGGGTAAAAACTGCACCACTCCTTCTATTTAAACAAACCACTCCTTTATTAGATCAGTGTAGAGTACATAACTGAAAGCTCTTGACCTGACATAATATGAGCTTAATCCATCTGTAAACACAGGTCTTGCGTGACACATCCAGACACGATGTAGATAGAAAGTGGAAGGATTAAATGATAGAAAGCATATGTAGTTTGCAGATACTCTATTATTTTACGGTCTATAAAAACTCAGTATTTATAGTTAGTCCCGTGGGGGAAAACAGTACGGGAACTCTAGCACAGTGGTTAATGCTGCATCAAACAGCTTCTTGATCTTATGTTTGGTCTGGTTAAAACAAATCCAGGATGATTTGGTGATTTAGATTTTAGAGAGGATGCTGTTTCTATGAATTCTGCCTGTTGTAAAACCACCTCATGTACATCTAGGATGCCAATGCAGATACAGCCTCTAAGAAAGGAGATGAGGAGGAAGGTAATAAGAAAATGAGACGGATTCCTATTGGAACGAAGATCTATGAGTTCTACAATGCCCCTTTCACCAAATTTTGGTTCAATACTGTGAGTAAAAAATGAATCCGTCCATCCATTTTCCAAACTGTTTGTCTTATTTAGGGCAGTCTATCCCAGCATCTTGAGCCATAGGCAGGGAAATACTCTGAAAGGATTGAGTAGAATATATTATAGAATATTTTATTTTATTTGACTATATTATTTTTAAAACAATAACTAAAACTATATTGAAATCCAAAATCGGTTTGCATTGGACAGATTTCCTACCTTGGCTATCTTATGCTGTACAATTATATAGTACTGGTGAAGATGGAGCGTTGGCCATCCTTACAAGAGTGGATCGTCATTTCATACATCATCACTTTGGGGTTGGAGAAAGTCAGACAGGTAAAGATGTCAATCTCTCCTTAAAACACCACTGCAGCCACATCTCTAGAAATAGATGCAAAAATAGTGCAATCAACCCAAACCCAATAACAAAGAATCAGCTTGTAGCCTATATCTGATACTATCTCCTCCAGATTTTGATGTCAGAACCAGGCAAGCTCAGGCAAAAGATAAATGTGTGGTTGGAAGAGTACTGGAACATCACAGACCTGGCGGCCATCTCGACCTTCTTGCTTGGGCTACTACTTAGGCTGCAAAGTGAACCTTACATGGGCTACGGCCGTGTGATCTACTGCGTGGACATTATCTTCTGGTATATCCGCGTACTGGACATATTTGGAGTCAACAAGTACCTAGGACCCTACGTCATGATGATTGGGAAAATGGTAATGCAATTTATTTAATTAAATCTATTATACCTTTAGACCTTGTACACTTGATTATCAACTGTATGGACTTTTGACTTCAATAAGCTGCCACCTGCCTTGCAGATGATTGACATGCTGTACTTTGTGGTGATCATGTTGGTGGTCCTGATGAGTTTCGGCGTGGCACGGCAGGCTATCCTCCACCCAGACGAGGAGCCCACATGGCGCTTGGCTCGCAACATCTTCTACATGCCTTATTGGATGATCTATGGAGAGGTGTTTGCAGATTCGATAGACCGTAAGACTAGAATTTATAGTAAGATTTTGTTTCCTGCCTCCAGGGTAGATAGATGGCCTTTAACAGTCTGATCCACCTTCCTAACACCTCACTAATATCTCCATCACCTATGTGATCCTGCTGTTTGTTGCTGCTTCCCCTATAGCAGGGTTCCTCAAATCTTGCCCTGGAGGGCCAATACGCTGCAGAGTTTAGCTCCAACCCTGATCAAACTCACCTACCTGTGATTTTCTAATGATCCTGAAGACATTGATTAGCTTGCTCAGGTGTGTTTGATTAGGGTTAGAGCTAAACTCTGCAGGAAAGTGGATCTCATGGGCCAGATTTGAGGATCCCTGCCCTATAACATCATGCCTAGTGCCTTTCTTGTTGTGTTAGGAACCTTTTGAGAATTCAGTCTTGTAACTTTCAAATTTGGAAACAGAAAAATTTGTTGTCAAATTGTGGTTATTTCAGTATTTCAGGCTGTATGCCATTACTCTGCCATACACATTGCAGCAGTTTCTAGTTGATTATCCTGCCTTTCTGTTGATTAAGATGTTGGATTTGATTAATTCTTGCTGCATATTTTGTTTTTGTTTCTGGTTTCCACTTGCACTAACTGACTGTTTGTGACTATACTTGCTCTTCTGGAATGTGCTCAAGTTTACGCAATGGAAATAAACCGTAAGCAAAACTATAAACATTTGACACAATGATAAACACTGTTTTCATGAAAAATAACCCTACTAATGGTATAGCGGCATTGGAATTGTTGTGAATGCGGAACAGATCGATTGTTGGTACTAAAATGTAACAAGAAAGCTTTTTTAAACAGCCCCCTGTGGAGAAAACTTATATGATGAGGATGGGAAAAAGCTTCCACCCTGCATCCCTGGAGCCTGGCTGACTCCGGCCATCATGGCCTGTTATTTGTTAGTGGCCAACATCCTGCTTGTGAATTTGCTCATTGCTGTCTTCAAGTAAGAATGCTACCATTTCATGGTTTTGATGACTTGTTTCACTTGTAGCATGTAAAATCCAAACAATTTGTGGCTATTGGTCTTTACAAAAAAGTCTTCATTGGTGAATATATTTTAACAGTTCAGTGGCGCTGATTCACTGTTATGTGTTTTCTCTCATTAAAGCAACACATTCTTTGAGGTTAAGTCCATTTCGAACCAGGTGTGGAAGTTTCAGAGATATCAGCTCATCATGACTTTCCATGACAGGCCAGTGCTGCCTCCACCAATGATTATCTTTAGCCACCTCTACATCCTTTTTCGCAAACTCTGCTGCCGCTGTAGTAAGAAAAAGGAGGGAGAACTGGATGAAAAGGATAAAGGATTAAGTGAGTTTCATAAAATAATTAGACCAAATTATAAATGATCAAGATGCAGGTGTTCCAAGTGAGTAGTAAAAGACCATGAGATAAATATTTGTTTGTATTATATGTCTTTTCCTCATAAAGAGCTTATTCTTACCCCGGACGAGCTGAAGATGCTGTATGAGTTTGAGGAGCAATGTGTGGAGGAATATTTCAGGGAGAAAGAAGATGAGCAACAGTCCTCAAATGATGAACGTATCAGGGTTACAAATGAAAGGTGATTTAAGTACAGGAATACGGGTAAATCTCTTAAATCCCAGTCTGCAAACTTCTTATCTATTCAATCATCACATTTACACAATCTTCTTGTTCATGCTCAGGGTGGAGAACATGTCCATGCGCCTTGAGGAGGTGAATGAGAGGGAGAACACAATGAAGGCCTCCCTTCAGACAGTGGACCTTCGTTTGTCCCAGCTGGAAGACATTAATGGCCGAATGGTGAATGCCTTGGAAAGACTGGTGGGAATCGACCACTCCGAACTCACCCGGACACGCTCATCGGCCTCCTCTATTTGTGACCCCTCCTCTCTCCAACGTCACAGTAGCATCAACAGTGCTGATGGGTACAGCCTCTACCGCTATTACTTGGGTGTTGATGACCGTCCACCTGAGGAGAAAGAGGCAGATCTGAGTAAAACAATAAGCACTACAAACCTCAACACAAAGGAATATGGCCAGACTCTAGAGGTGAAAATTCCAGGGGTAAAAAGACGCCTTGGCTCATGTGTGGACATCCGAATCTTCCCTTGTGATAAGGATGTTGAGGTTGAAGGGACAAAGCCAGAATCACCCAAATCTACAGTTCCTGACAACCAGACTTCTTCAGATAGAGCCACACTGAAAGAAGCCTTGATCATGGAGAGAGCAAAACTTCAGGCGACTACCTCCTACCCTCTAGAAAAGGTGAAAGCTTTTAAATACTATCCCGGAGAAATACAAAGCACATCCCCGTCCACTGTACGAAGGTGTTGGAGCACAATCTCATTTGATCAAGCAAGTGGAAGAGAACCAAATCTAGAAGGAGAAGGAATGGGTGGGTCTCCAGCTACAAGACGTTGGAGTGCTGGCTATGAGTATAAGGTACACCCTAGTCTTTTTGGTCAGGCGCCAAAGGTATCAACGGTAAGACCCTTGGTAGACCAGATTGACCAATTTAGCAACAGTTTCAAGGTAGAGCAACATTCTGACCAGCCTGAGCAACAAATGCTGAGAGTTTCTTCTAGACATAGTATAGATGAGATGGGAATGCAAGATGGGGAGAAGACAATGGACAGTTCAGATGGATCAGTGAATCTTGAACGACATCAGTCAATTATTGAAGATGGGATAAGAAAGGGTGAAGAGCTACACTCAGCGGGGACGACTGGAAGACAGGCATCACTTGATGTAGATCAGGTAAATCAGGAAGAAGGGAGTGACAATGTGGACAAATGCCTGAAAGATACTGAACAGGAAGTGACAAAGGAACCAGATGATCCTGAAGGAGGTCTTGGAAAGGAGGAAAGTTCAGAGAAGCAAGACGGAGAGCAAACAGAGGAGATACCAACAGGTGTAGGTCCCTTTGATTCTGAAGTCCAAGCTGATGGTAGCCATCTGCTACTGCCAGAAGACACAATGTTCCTCCCTGGAAGATCTAAAAGCTGGTCCACAAAACCTTGCAAGTCCTTAGGAAACAGCTTGAAAAGAGCCCACGGATCAAGCAGTGAAAGAGACCTTGCTGGAACATTTGGGGACTCTCCTGATGATCCAGGTAAACCAGCACAGAAGACAACAGATGATGCACCATCAGATGAACCGTGACCAGACACTCCAGAGGGAGTCCAATAAGAACAGAAATTCAACAGACAAGAATGACACACACATTAAATTCTGTATATCCACCTATAAAACTATATACTTACATTAACAGTATGCACTCAGGTGTCATGATCAAGTTAACCGAGTAGCAAATCTCTGAAGCCATAGTATCAACTATCCATTATTTGTGTGCTTGCACTTAAAGTATTTCCATCAGTATATGTATTTAATGTACAAAATACATCGTGACGGTATGTATCCCTGCTCACTGCTCTGGTTTTCATCATGTAATTTATGTATTATGGTTTAGATGTTTTTTGACTGGTAAAATGACAGTATTATGAAATTTTATGGGCTAAAAAGTAAGGCTATGCAAACTGAACTAGTCAAAGGACAAAATGAGTCTACCGCAATGCAAAATGGTTGGAGTTGGCATGTTGTATGAGTGGTGCATTCTGTTTATTGTGGGAATAAGACTGTGTAATAGCACCATCTGTTGTTCTGGATGATGAACTGCTGAAAAATAAAAGAAGAACTTTACACGAGAAAAAAATAAGCAGAAGATAAGTTTATACAGTATTTACTTTGGTTATATGTAGTATAAAAGTCCACAGTTAATAAAACCACACTTCAAATTCTTGTTCACATTTTCTTTGTTAAGGTTTCAACATGTTTAAATAAGCATACTGTAGCTTTTCAGGAAACGGGTCGCATTATAGAGTCCAATAACAACACGTCATTTCTTAAAAATTCGGTCATACAATCACAAATATGAAAGAAAATACATGCATAACAATGGTCCCATCTGAATATCAGTGGTCATGATATGTAACATTTGTCAAAGTGAAATGACGATCACCAAAAATTTATTTCGAAGATTCAAACAGTCCAACTCAGATTAATACAGTAGATCCAGTTCCAAGGCATTAAGGTCCCCAATATCAGCACAAGTAGTCGGAAGAAATAATTACCAAATGGGGATGTTTTATTGCTGTAATCTGTGCTACTTCTTCTGACACAACTATTAGTGAAGTTTGAATAGGAGACCGAAATGTCTCACACGTTTGAAAACAAAAGTGCTGATTTAACCAGTTGCATTCACCCTGCAACCTTTGACTAAAACAACTACACATAATCACAGTACAAGCAAAAAAAAAAAAAAAAAAGCATAATACCAATTTTTGGCAACTATGTTTCTGTAAGAGGCTATGGTGAAAAATATGTAAACAGTAAATAAAGGTTGCTTGTACATTGAGTATATAACCTTATGCACTGGATGTTATTGAACAAAAAAATGAAAAAGAGCTCAAATGAAAAATATCAAGCTGGAATAGAAAAAAAGGTCAGTTTTCGTTGATGAATTTTCATAAGCATGCGTTAGTGGCTTTCCTGTTTAGCAAAATACAAAACATACTGTAGCATTGACACCAAGACCCTAGTCTCTATACTTGATTTCACATGGCCAAGCAGCCTGTTCTCAAATTAAAACATTAATTTAAATGCTAATTAATTAGTGAATGATCATTATCATATTCAAAAATTGTCACACAATTTTCACAGATCAGTGCTAGACTGAATTTTAATATAAACCCTATATTTTATCACCCTAAGGCTAAGGATCTACAGTACAACACAGGCACAATTTCTCAGGTTTAGATGTGTCAGACACACACTTTCTACGGGTGACTGTGATTTTGCCAAGTAATACGTGTTCCCTTTGATACCTGACCTGAAGATGTTCCTTCACCCATCATGCACTGCAGCCATCATGTTCTATCTTTGCAACCTTCCTGCAGATGGATTGATGTCCGTCTGTGCTATACATGGACGTGCCTGTGAGGAGAGCTCATTAAAAACACATATAAAGTGCTTTTAACCCACTGGCATCCCAAAAATGGTCTTTTACAGATTTTCTCTATTACATTTTTTGAACCAGTGCAAGAACACAGTGTATATACTGTATAAAAGACACCCAGGAACATGTTACAACAAGACAGACTCACTGACTAATTCATACTGTACATGATACATCTAAGCCTTCAGCAGCAAATGTTTTAAGACAGCATGTGCTGTGTCCATATAGAATACTTTACAATAACATTTAAAAAAAAGCAAACATTCGTATTTGATCCATTATCTTTTAACACAATCATCACGATTATCACCACACAACAAAGGAAACGTTTCCCATTGTGACTCTACCACCGAGTGAACTGACTAAATCTCTCAAAGCTGCATCATTCCTCTGTTCCATCTTGACTTTAAGAGCTTGGAAAGACGATCCTTCATCTGTTCTTGAGCCTGATAGTCCAGCTCTTTGCAGGGGCTCGTGTGACACGTTATACCAGCAGAGCATTTCTGGCTGCCGCAGACACACAGCGAGTGAACGTACTGTATACACTTGCCGTAAAAGCGTTACAGCAGAGCACACTTAAAGATGCTGTGCTTTTTAGAGCGCTTCTCTGAAATCTTCACCGGCCCTCCGCTATCTGCTTGACCACCATCATTCTAGTCAACAGAACGATAGAAACATTTTAATTTTGCTTTGTTAAACATAAAAAAAATTAAAAAAAATTATATATATATATATGTATATATATATATATACTGTATATAAACTCACGATTGTGAGTAATAAAGTCAGAATTGTGAGATATAAACTGAAGTCAGAATTGCGAGTTATAAAGTCAGAATTGCGGGATATAAACTAAATTCAGATTTTGTTTTCTCAGAATTGTGTGATATAAACTCACAATTGTGAGTTATAAAGTCGGAATTGCAAGAAATTAAGTCAGAATTATAAGATACAAACTCACAATTTTGACCTTTTTTCTCAGAATTGTGAGATATAAAGTCCAGTTCTGAGGGGAAAAAAGACTGATGTTTTCTCACGTCTGACTTAATAACTCACAATTTCAAGTTAAAAAGTTAGAAAAGTTTGTTAAACATACTTTAAAGCATATAAACTCGCAATTAACTCGCAAAATAAAGTCAGAATTGTGAGATATAAACTGAAGTCAGAATTGCGAGATATATTTGCGAGTTATAAATTCAGAATTGCGGGATATAAACTCGCAATTCAGATTTTTTCTCAGAATTGAGTGATATAAACTCACAATTGCGAATTATAAAGTCAGAATTGCAGGAAATTGTCAGAATTGTGAGATAAAAACTTGCAATTCTGATTTTTTTTCTCAGAATTACATGATACAAACTCACAATTTCGAGTTATAAAGTCAGAATTGCGAGACATAACAATTTCGAATTATAAAGTCAGAATTGCGAGATATAAACTTCTGATTTTTTTTCTCAGAATTACATGATACAAACTCACAATTTCGAGTTATAAAGTCAGAATTGCGGGAAATTGTCAGAATTGTGAGATAAAAACTTGCAATTCTGATTTTTTTTCTCAGAATTGCATGATACAAACACAATTTCGAGTTATAAAGTCAGAATTGCGAGAAATTGTCAGAATTGTGAGATATAAACTCGCAATTCAGATTTTTTCTCAGAATTGCGTGATATAAACTCGCAATTGCGAATTATAAAGTCAGAATTGTGAGATATAAACTTGCAATTCTGAGAAAAAAAGTCAGAATTGTGAGATATAAACTTGCAATTCTGACTTTTTTCTTCTTGTTATTGTGACTTTTTCATGAGATATGATGTAAGAACTTTGAGATATAAACTTGCAATTCTGAGAAAAAAAGTCAGAATTGTGAGATATAAACTTGCAATTCTGACTTTTTTCTTCTTGTTATTGTGACTTTTTCATGAGATATGATGTAAGAACTTTGAGATATAAACTTGCAATTCTGAGAAAAAAAGTCAGAATTGTGAGATAAAAAGTCACAATAACCTTTTAAAAAATGTTATTCAGTGGCGGAAATGGGCTTCCATAGTAATCAAACTAAGTGCAATTATAAAACAATGTGTTTTTTTGTTTTACCCACAGTAGTGATCATTCTAAAATGTGATTTATTGTAATAATGATTCATGACATATATATAGTGTATATGTATATATATATATATATATATATATTAATCATTTGTACAAATAATTTTAATACAAATAATGATAAATGTCAAATACAGTTTTTTCTTTTTTTGCCAGTTTTACAAAAAACTTCAAAAAACACTCACCATTTTTCTGCTAAGTCGAGCCATAATGTCTCTAGCAAGTGTGAAAAAGGCCTCTTCGACATTTACGCTGGTTTTTGCACTTGTTTCCAAAAACTTGATCCCGTAATCAATTGCCAACTGGACAAAAAGTAAAAAGATGACAACACAGTTGTCAAAACAAAATGTTCAAAAAACAAAACAAAAACAAAAAAACTACTAGATCAAATATTTCTATAAAAATACAAAATATATCATTAAAATTCGTTCCAGTATCACTCAAAATACTGAATATCTGATTCAAAATACTATACCTATAATAAAAAGGTAGTGTTACAAGAATGACATTTAGGCATTTTATTTGTTCTTCTTATTTTAAAAGATTTATGTTATATTACTCTTTTTAAATTATTTATTCCTTGTATGGAAAACTATACGTTTGTAAGACGTGAGAGGCCTCACTTTCTCTCCTCTCTCTTTGGACACCTGTCTCCTGTCGTTCATGTCACATTTGTTTCCGAGGATCATCTTCTCTACGTCAGATGATGCATGCTGAAATTAGTAACTGAAATTAGATTGAGAAGTTCAGCACTTCCAAGTTAAATTCTCTAACAAATGTATCAAATAAACTAATTATATTTGTTATACATTTATAGAGTGGGTAACAAGCATATTATACAATGGCCCCCTAATATGATTGGACTGCAATGTATTAACCAATGAGAAACCAGGACCGTTAATGTAAATTATAACACTACACAAATCAATATGTGAACATTTTCCAGTGTTACCTCCTCAATGTTGCGTATCCAGTTTTTAATATTCTCAAATGACTTTTCACTGGTGATGTCATATACCAACATAATGCCCTGAAAACAAAGCAAGCAGAAAATATGAAACATCCATCTTCAGTGATCCTCACTTTCACATATATACATGAGTAGTAGCCAGTGGTGTTTTACCATAGCGCCTCTGTAGTACGCCGTGGTGATCGTCCTAAATCTTTCCTGTCCTGCTGTGTCCCTGTAAAACAATCAGACAGTCACACGCAAATAGTATATGCATCCTTGTTCCTTCCTTCCTTTGTCACCCTGCTCGGCCTCAACACTTCACATTCGTTTACAGTGAATCCCACCCTGCTCTTTGCCAGCTTTTAATATAAACATCCTGTAGATAGAGAGAGAGGTACGGATGTACAGCCTGTCCATGACACTATCATCTGCACGTCTCATCCTTCATTAGTCACCTAACTGGACAGGGAGCGTGAGCATTACGACTGTTATCAGGAAGGCCAGCCACAATGTGTAATGTGATATCACATACATAGTAAGTTAGCACCCTTTTGAAAAAAACAGCATATGCTGGTTAGGTATGTTTTGACGCTGGGATGCTGGTTTAAGCTGGTCTTTTGCTGGTTTGTGCTGGTCCTTTGCTGGTTTTAGCTGGTCCTTTGCTGGTTTATGCTGGTCCTTTGCTGGTCCTTTTGCTGGTCCTTTTGCTGGTTTATGCTGGTCATGTGCTGGCAAAGGACCAGCATAAACCAGCAAAGGACCAGCTTAAACCAGCATCCCAGCGTCAAAACTTACCTAACCAGCATAAGCTGGTTTTTTCAACAGGGCAGGTTAATGGGCTAGCCATATGCTATAATTGCAGGTTAGTCAGTGTAGTCTAGTAACTTGTGTATATATGTAGGCTATCAGACTAAGCAGTTAAAGTATGCTAAGCTGTGTCTAGTGGCTAAATTTAAAAATTTGACTAAAAGGCTAGTGTATGCTAAACTAGCAGAATAATGGGCTTGTGAAATGCTATGATAGCAGGTTACTGGTATGCTAAGCTAGCAGTTTGATTGATGAGGGCTACACAAAGCTTGCCTGCTAACTGTTTAACTTGCAAGCTAAGTGGAAAACAGAATGAGAAATTACTTATTTGACCATTTATAGTTCTAGATTATCATCTATTTGGCATATTAAAAGATTTTGAAAATGGATGTTTTAACCAGGTACCTGAGTTTACGAGTTCTAACTGATATATCAGCATTGTAGGAGGCCAAAAACCTCCTTTGTAGTGCTTTGAACGAAGTACAGAAATTAATTAGCATATAGCTAGCTCATGATTAGCTACTTGCCTCTGCTAATCACAGGCAAGTTGTAGTTGTAATTTAGATGGGAAAGAAACTGCACTTAATTGTACTGAATATGCACTTATATATAGTATATTTATAAAACACTTACACTTATAAAGTATATTTTTATAAAACTACTTGGAGATGATATAATATTGCTGAAATAAAAAGCCGCTTGACGCTGGAATGCTGGTTTAAGCTGGTCCTTTGCTGGTTTGTGCTGGTCCTTTGCTGGTTTAAGCTGGTCATGTGCTGGCAAAGGACCAGCATAAACCAGCAAAAGGACCAGCATAAACCAGCAAAGGACCAGCTTAAACCAGCAAAGGACCAGCTTAAACCAGCATCCCAGCGTCAAAACATACCTAACCAGCATATGCTGGTTTTTTCAACAGGGACTTAAGTGAATTTAACGCACTTTTAAAAGGTTTACTCTGTAATAAAGTCAAATTAAAAGTTGTACTTTAATGTACGT
Organism: Sinocyclocheilus anshuiensis; assembly: GCF_001515605.1. Taxonomy (NCBI): domain Eukaryota; kingdom Metazoa; phylum Chordata; class Actinopteri; order Cypriniformes; family Cyprinidae; genus Sinocyclocheilus; species Sinocyclocheilus anshuiensis. The sequence continues at coordinate 946,092 of NW_015549624.1, read as the reverse complement.
TTAGTTACGATCATTAATTTAATTACTATTTGGTGTTCTTTAAAAAGTACACATGATTACTTAAGTACTTAATTACACTGTACTATATTGGAATTATTTGATAGTACATTTAGCTATTACAAAGCTAATATATTTTAAATGTTCTAAGTCACAGCTTTATTAAAAAGTGTAATTACAAATATGCTAGAGGTGTCTTTTCTTAAACTTTTAGAAGTAGCCTACAATAGCTTAATAGCTTCAAAGCTACTTACAAGCACCAAACTCTGCCTATGTGCAAAAACTTGTGTTCTCTATATTCAGAAAGTCTTTTTAGGATGTGAATAATACACTAACAGTTTACACAGCTTTAAATATCTCTGAAGATGATGTGTAAATGATGATATAACGGGACGCATATAAAACAGGACATATCGCTGCATATTCATGACAGACAAATGGCTCACCATATCTGCAGCTTGATTTTCTTCCCGTTCAGCTCAACAGTTCTGATTTTGAAATCAATTCCTGGCAACAGAGAAAAAGAGAAACATCGTCAGATCTTCAATGACTGGCACCACATGGAATCAATGATATAATCAATGTTGCACTGCAGTGGTGAAGATATAGATGAGTTGTTTCCAGTTCCTGGGGTTAAACTGCTCCTCTTGCCATTTTTTGCCCTGCTGGTTAGTGGAAAATTGCTTGTTTTTCTGTATTCCAGGCCTCACACAAATGCTGTGTGCCATGCAACAATATACTCAACATTTTAGGTTGCTCTGTATATATGACATCTAAAGCCTATTGATGGTGTTGAGAGATGATTGATTTCCAATCAATAAAACAATCAAGATGGAGGATTCAAAGCTTATTTATGATGCAAAATGTGGCATTCAGTAGAACCTTAGAGAAATCAAAGAGATAATATGTCTTACACTCAATACAACTAGTCAAATGAGTGACTCTGTATTGTGGTTTTCCTGTGGAAAAATGTCTAATGCTACAACAATATAGTGGTTGAAGATCTGGGCTGGTAAACAAAAGGTTTATACCGAAAAAGGTTCTTATCTTAAGCACAAACCTCACTAAATTTTGTTACCTCGTGTCATTTTGTCGAACAAATAAATGTATCTTTTTTTTTTAAGGAGGTGTGGTCATATTAGCAATGTATTTCAGTAAAATTTTGTCGGGCAAATAAAGGTCCACTGATTGGCCAAACGCTTACGAAACACTAGCTAGCTACCCGCCATTTTTAAAAAGCTGTGTACAAATATTTACTCCACGAACACGGAAAACAGCAATAACGGCGTTTACATGTTGTCTGCAGCGTTATGTTCTTTTCTCAGACTCGATGATATGTAACAATGCAAGTTGTCATAGGAGATTTAGTCAGTTTCTTCAGAAAACGTAATAGAGTTGTTTAGGTCACTGAAACATGTTTATTACATTTACATTCACTAATTCAGTAGATTCTTTTAGCTACAGCTACAATGAAGAGCATAACAAGCCCTTTATCAAGCATTATATTAGTTACTTATAACCATCCACAATGCTTTTGTACTGTTTTGATTGAGCGAACACCACATTTTCTTCAGAAAATGTTGTTTCAGTCACTAGCTATGTGACTGAAAGGCACTGTATATAATAATGTTTTTATCCAATAAATTATGAGCTTCAGAGCACGCAGACAAAGCGCGCTCATGTTATCTTATTTTGGGAGCCTGCTGTTTGGGAACAGTTCTGGGAGTTAATTGTAACGAAGCACTTTGACGAGACTTTGCTCAAGCATTTTAGAACGACAAAACTATCATTTCAGATGCTTAGCAATGAAATCCATCAATGAGATCCAGGTATGATGTCCCATCACAAAGTCACATGTCTTTTTTGATGTGCATTAAAGAGGTCATCGGATGCCCATTTTCCACAAGTTGATATGATTCTTTAGGGTCTTAATGAAAAGTCTATAACATACTTTGGTTAAAATTTCTCAATGGTAGTGTAAAACAACACCCTTTTTACCCGGTCAAAAACAGCTCTTTTCAGAGCAAACTGTTTTGTAGCATGCCGCTTTAAATGCAAATGAGCTCTCTTAACCCCGCCCCTCTCTTCCGAGCCATTCTCTGAGAGACGGTAAACTTTAGCCGCATTCATTGTGAAACTTGCTAACTAGCACGTTATTAGGAAAGACGATTTGCAAAGATTCATAAAAAACCTTATACTCACTTCTTCTGTAGGTGAGGATGGATCACGAATGATTCGCACGAACATAGACGCATTTATATAGATCAGGGGTGCATTCCCTTCACAAACAAACGTAATCCACTGCTTCTTCAGTGGCTCAGATGTCGGGAGTTAATGACGACTACTATGTTCATTATTACCTCCAACAACAAAACACTTCAATCGCTTAGGAGTCATTTTTGTCTACATCTGCTCCGGCGGTGAAACAATGGAGAACTGATAAGAAATGTATCCTACTTCCCTGTTGAAAAAAACCAGCATATGCTGGTTAGGTATGTTTTGAAGCATGGCTGCTAGTTTGAGCTGGTTTAAACTGGTTTAAGCTGGTTTAATCTGGTCAAGTGCTGGTCCTAAGCTGGTCCTGAGCAGGAGCTAGTTGCTTAGGACCAGCTTAGGACAAGCACAGCTAAGGACCAGCTCAAATCAACAGCCATTCTTCAAAACATACCTAACCATGCTGGTTTTTTTTCAACAGGGTTATTTGAGCGCATACGTTTTTTATGCACTTTTTTTATTTTTATTTATGTGCATCTTGGCGTTTCCATCCAGCGTTTATTATGCAATATCCCAAAATGCGCATATAAATGTGTGGATGGAAATAGCTAATGATACAAATGCTTATGACATTTACATTCAGTAATCTAACCAAAGCTTTTAGCTACAACTACGATGAGGAACATAATTTATCAAGCAACTTAGTTAAGCAATATCACAACCCTGAGAGAAACACACACAGTCACAGGAAGCGGAGGTGGGGACGCTCAGAGAAGTGTGGGGAAGTATGCAGAGTGGCCACAACTGGGGTCATGGACGTCCTGGCACAAGAAAGCAGATGCCAGTCAAATGCTCGGCTGCATTGGCGGAAGAATGCTGAGATGGGCTGAGTGAATATCACGAGAGCATGATGGGGATTCAAACAGTACAGCCCTCTGTTCACGGTCAAGTCTACTATGACCTCGCACAAAGGAACCGTACTTTCCCCAGCACCCCGTCCTGATGGTGTCACCAAAATGTTGTTCATGCAGACTGACCGTGATGATTTCTAACATCCCAACATCAACATTTTCATCAAAATTGCTGCTTTTCACCAGGGAATGTTACAGATAAACAGGCTGCAAATACAACTAAAGTCTGAAAGAAAGTCAAGGCTCAGAGACCCCATTGCAAGACAGCATCGCAAACAAAGGCAGAGGGGGCGGTGACTTTTTAATCAGATGGAAAAACTGACAAAGGAAATGACTAAACTCTCTGTGCAGGCAGACGAAAGACAACTGCAACATTCACACACACACACACACACTGCAAAATAATTTTCTCATGCAGTATTTTGTCTAAAAATCTTTAAAGCAAGATAAATGTACTTGAGATTTTAAAGATGCTTGAGATATTTAAAAAAAAAAATTTTGGCATTTTTTCTTGTTTTATTTAAAAGTAGATGTCATTTGAATCATATACACTCTAAAAAATAAAGGTTCTTTATCAGCATCTATGGTTCCATGAAAAACCTTCATGGTATATTAATGGATCCTTTCCATTTCATAAAAGGTTCTTTATACCGGAAAAGGTTTCTTTAGATGATTAAAATTGTCTTTACACTAAGAAAAATGGTTCTTTTAAGAACTGTTCACTAAAGAACCCAGAATGGTTCTTTTATGGCACTGCTGTGAAAACCCCCATTTGGAAGTTTCTGTATTAAATTTTTTTTTTTTTACATTTTTTGTTTGTTCATACTGACAGAAAAAAATACAGAAAATCTTTCTGAAAAAAAAAGCAAATAAAAAAAGACTACTGCAGGTTGCTACCAAGTTTCTTCACCCTGCATACTTATCAATATAGTTTATTGCAAGTTTTCTGCATCATGAAGAAGCACGTTCCTTCTTTCTCACCGTCAAAGAATAATGAGTCATTATATGGAAATCAATATCTGCTTATGGTTTTAAACCTAAAACAAAACATCTATCAGCAATGTACTGAGTGGCTTGAGTCCATCAGCGTGAACACAGAATGCCTATATAACTCAATACACTGTTTATGTTTCCCTTGTGTAGACTCCTGTATGAATGAACTTGTAAGGCCATTAGTGAGCGGGTATCACAGGATAAAAGTAGATACAGCTCTGGTCAGCAAAATATGACTCTCACACCTTTACAGAGCTGACAACATTGTTTCCAGAGTAGCCTACCTATATCTGTATATATAGGCAGATATAGATATAATCTGTCTATATGCTAGAATAAACTGTATATATGTTACTAGTTAATTTAAACAAATAAAATGTGTGTGTGTGTATAGGATATATATATATATATATAATATATATATATATATATATATATATAAACATTTTAAAACTATTTTAAATAAATATCTGTCAACATAAACAAGCTTAACAGTTGTATGTACTCAAAGGCCTATGCATTTCTAAATGAATCCAGATGTTTTAGTTTTACACAATCACATGATTGATTAAAAAAACCCACAGGTGCTTTTTAAACGTACTTTATCAATACAAATGCCACTAGAACCCTAATTATGACAGCTTTACTGTATCTGACCACTATTGTCCTGCATATAACGGGACACCATCCAGTACCTTCTACCCAGATCGCCGGTGAACTGACCGATTGTGGAGATGAAGGTGGTGTTAAACGCGTCGTCGCTGAATCTGAACAGCAGACATGTCTTTCCCACTCCACTGTCTCCTATTAGCAAGAGCTTGAAAAGGTAATCGTAAATCTTCGCCATTTACCAAGCCGGTATTTCCTTTATGAATGACAGTGCACAGTTTCCCTTGTTCAAGGCATTGACACAAAAATCATAGTCTCGAGCGAGGGCGGAGCCTCGTGTTGTGACGTCGGCGCATGCCTCCTCCGTGATTGGTCAGTGTAGTTTCTAGGAGGACAGTGATGCGGAATCCCCCATACATTACGCGTGGCGGTAGCTATCAAGAAAGTGCTGCATATTAGAAAGGTTTTAAAAGAATTATTTTAGTACAGACTATTAAAACATATTTAAAGATTTGATACTGATATATTGATTTGATATGCAACACTAAGAATAAAGACTTTTTGGAAAGTCTTTGGACATTAACCCCCGGGTTCACAGACAAGGTTTAAACCTAATCCCAGACTAAAATGTAAATCTGAGCTGTTTCAGCTGAAAGAAACTTGCACTGACTATATCAGTGTCTTTGTTTTGTCTCAAGATGCACACCAGTAAGTGTTTTTTAAGGCACATTTATAAAAATGACTATATATATATATTATAAAGCTTTTATTTATTTGATCTTTCAAACCCTTTATTTATTTAATTATAGCATTTCTACATTTTGTGATATATTTGTGTGTTGGCATAAAAGAGCTTTAAATGACAGACTGATAGATGATTAATACCATTAACGCTTAGAAATTCCAATTTCCAAATACAGTTAATAACAAGGTTTCACTCAAAATAACGCATGAATCAATAATAATAAATACAACTGTATCCAAATGGATCATTTGCTTATCTATTTGATAACTTCCTGCATTTACTAGTGTCCAGTACTGAAAACAATAGTAGTGGTGTTGCCATTGAACAACCACTAGGGGACGCAGTCACAAGATCTGCCAGCTGAGATTAAATAGTAGGTGCAGGTTTACTCAAAGATTGCAATACCTTCAAATAAGAATACATAATAACACAAATAATTACAATTAACAACTAAATGTATCCCGTAGGAATGGCTGCTAATAAAAAGAGTAGGTGCCCCATCTGTCGAGATGACTATCAAGGTTGCCAGTACGGGAAAAATTCATCCAGAAAGTTAACTTCTTTTTTCTTTCCTTTTTTTTTCTTTTTTTATTACAAATTGTGATTGTAAAGCCTCTTCTTCTTCTTCTGATTGTAAAGCCTCTTCTATTATTATTATTATTATTATTATTATTATTATTATGTCGATTTATAGTAGAGCTGATGGCAATCAATGCTCTTTGTTGAGAGATATAAGGTGACCGATAGCAGCATTTCGCCAGCTCGCCATCACTTACTGTCGTCGAGCAGATGTAATATTCGGGAAATCCCTGTATTGTTGTCAGGTTTTATAAGGTCCAATGTATAAAGGCGTGTTTTATTGTGGAGCATGTCTGGGCATGTCTCTTCAGATTTCCTTTATGAAGCTGCACTTGGCAACCCTGCAGTTATCGAGAGATTCGAGGAAAGCAGCCGCAGAGCCACGAATGCGAATATCAGCAGCTGCCGACGATGCCTGTAAGTGGCTTTGCTCAACTAGACAACGATTCTCGCATTTGACAGTTGTTCATATATGCTCTATCGTCTGGCGTTTCAATATTAATCCGCTTGTTGATTATTTTAACCGTGCGATAAACATGGGAAAGTTTGTGATTTCACGTGGCGCTGCGCAGGTTCAGATAGGGCCTAATGTTTCACTTCACACGAGACATGTTTAATTAAACTGTTGCAGTGCACCGAGGAAAATGATAGGTAGGACGAGACTGATGTTTTATTTGTCTTTTTAAAAGTAAGGTATTGTAGTTTTCAGACTGACAGTGATGGGAGTGATCAATATGGCTGTTGAACAATGTTGTTTTTGTGTGCAAAGAAGCATGGTGTCTAATGTTATTGCGGTAGTGCCTATATAAATATAGTGTTGCTTAGATTGTAGATTTTGTAATTAAGAGAGTAAAATGACTGTCATCTTGTTGGAGATAGTGTATATATAATAACATTTATGGGGTGTGTGAATGAAATAAAATGTACATACATTTTTAAATATTAATGTTTGCATTACACGCATTTCAAATTTTAAATGTGTGTAATTTTGTGTAAATATTGGAAATGTCAAAAACTCACATTTAAAATGCCAATATTTTCATTCTATATATATATATATATATGTATGTGTGTATATATAAAGCAGCAGCAGAATATATATAATATATAAAAATGTATTAATATTTATATTTAATATTTAAAATAATATATATATATTTTTTTTTTGTGATATGTGTAATTTTATGTAAATATTTAAATTCTAGTTGTAAAAGTATTGAAAATGTTAACATTTACATATTTTTCACACACACACATACACACACACATATATATATATATATATATATATATACACACACATGTTTGAAATATTTATATATGTGTAATTCTATATAAATAAATGTATAAATTTAAATATTGACATAATTTCTTTTAAATAAAAAAATAATAATATTTTAACTATATTTTTGCCAGCTGGCCAAAGATCTGCTGAACCCGTCCTTTGATTTTGAGAGAAGGCAGCATAAGAAGAAAAGGCTTGTGCAGAGTCCCAACTCGTACTTCATGGATGTGAAATGCCCAGGTTTGAGATCTTTTGAACCGTTTGTTTGTCTTATCATGGGTAATGTATCACTAATCTTTTCTGCTTATCTTCACGCAGGTTGTTATAAGATCACGACTGTGTTCAGTCATGCGCAAACGGTTGTGTTGTGCGTTGGGTGTTCAACAGTGCTCTGCCAGCCCACAGGAGGAAAAGCAAGGCTGACCGAGGGTGTGTATCTGCTGAATGATTGTAAAACATCCAGCCTGTGTGGGTTGTACTTTTGAATCGGACGTAACTACAAATCAAAATATTTGATACAGCATCTCAAGCTACTTATTTTCTTTTTTCAAATAGGTTGTTCTTTCAGAAGAAAGCAGCACTGAGAAGGATGAAGACGGAGTGATGCTTTGAATACAAAGAATTGTGCAACTTCTTAATGCCTTACTTTTCATTGATTACAATGAATGAACTTGAATAATGTGATAATGAATGGTGCATGGCAGGTTCTTTCTACCATGCTATCAGTTCAGTGGTTCTGAATAAAGTTTCTTCTGCATGATACAGCTGCATCCTGCAATTTAATTCAAGCGTATTCAAAACAGTCAGTGCAACATTTTTAGTTTCATTTCTCATCTCATGCAATGATCAGCACCTTGGCATCTATATTTTGTTGTTGAAAACTTTCTATCTACACTACCATTCAAAAGATTGAGGATAAGATTTTCAGTGTTTTTTAAAATTCTGTTATGCTCACCAAGGCTGTTTATTTGATGAAAAATATAGAAATATTATCATTTAAAACAACATTTTTCTATTTTATATTGTTTAATGTAATTTATTCCTGTGACGTAAAGCTGAATTTTCAGCATCCAATACTCAAGTCTTAAGTGTCACGTGATCCTTCAGAAATCTGCTAATTTATGCTAATGAGTTATCTTTTTATTAATATTATACATATAAAAAACAGTTGTGCTGCTTAGTTTTTTTGTGGAAACTATTTTTCAGTATTCTTTTTTTAATAGAAAATTCAGAAGAACTTCATTTATTTAAAGTGGATTTTTTTTCCATTCTTAATATGTTTACTATCACTTTTGATCAATTTGATGCATCCTTGTTGATTAAATGTGCTGATTTCTTTTAAAAATAAATAATAATCTCACCGACCCCAGGCTATAAATTGGATGTGAGGGTTTGTATACAATATAAAATTAGCTAGAATACTACAAACTGACTTTTGCATTGAAAAGATTTTTGAGATTGCTTTCATTCAGTTGCAATTATGGATATTCAAGTAAACAAAGGAGGAACTGTACTGAAATGTTTTATTTGTGAAAATAAAACACATTTTAAAGAAGGAAACGACACATTAAACATATGGTGTGTCACATTCTTACAAATACAGATTTTCAACTGGCTCTTGACCAAAGCACATCTATAGATTAACATACAGAAGTGAACATACTCAAAACATACAGAATAATTTACATGCAAATTTAAGTCACTTAAATTCCATTTTTTTATCCAAAATAGTTTCTTTAATTAAATGGCCGGTAATACTCATTTATGGTGGTAATTGCCGAACACTCCTGGTTCCTCCTCAGCAGACACTTCAGAAATAATTCCAATGGTGGCAAGAAAATGGTCTGTTTCGCAAGGCTTGGTGAGGAAGTTCTTGCTGTACGTATCACTCAGCAAGAACTAAATTTAACCGGCCTAATACCGAGTGTACATTTGCAGCCACACAAGTATTGCACCAGTGTTTCTTCTATATGACATTTACTGAGTCTGGCACTGGACGCCATGCCTGGGGCCTTCGTCTTCATCGCAGGCTTCACCACTGTGGTTTCTCTTTTGTTTTTCATAGTCTACTTCACACAGGTCAACCTCTTCCATATCATCTGACATCATGACGTGATCTCTGACTGGAAGTAGCCTCTCCAGGTCAGGCAGCATGTGCTCAGGTAGCCAGTGTTTATCTGGGAACTCAGTCTGAGGGAATAGAAAGGCTTCTGTAAAATGTGATGGTCCCAACACAAATTATAATTTAATCATTGTTTGCTTTCACACAAGTTTTTTTTTCTCTATTATTTATTTATATATTTACTAAACATTTATTTTTCCAATGTGAGATTTTTATTTATTTATTTGTCTGTAAGCAATTAGTTTTTTTCATAGAAGATTCCAAGCAAAATACTCGAAAATATAAATAAGAAATGAAAAAATATAATAATAATAATAATAATCACACACATTATATTCAATTACTTTAGTTTATTATTTATATAGTTTTTATTAGTAATTGGGTTTTTTAGCAGTAAGCAATTAGTTTTGTTCCTATAAGATGCTAATCAAAATTTAAAAAAAATTAAATATAATAATGATAATAATCACACATCATATTCAATTTTATTGTTATTTTCAGTATAATAATGTCTAATTAATTTAGATCTAATTAAATTTATATTTAATTCGTTTTGATTTTGTTCTTGCAAAGCAAAACAAATACAAATAGTAATAAAATAAAAATAATAAAATATAATAATAGTAAGAATTTTAATTATCACAAATTTGATTAAAAATGTGTCCATTTTTTAATTTTCAATGATTTTAATTTATTATTAGTAATTACTTTTTTTTTTGGCAGTAGGCCATCTATTTATGGTTTGTTTATCGAAGATGCAAAGCAACATCAAATAAAATAAACCATGATGAAATCAAATGAATAAAACATAATGATAGTAATAGAATCAGATTAGGTACTGACTTACCTCAAACTGTATGATGAGAAGCCCTTTCTCATCAGGGTCTCTGTACACAGGCATGCCCTCATTATGAATACATTTTAGATCATTAGGTTTTATTACTTGACCTAAAACAAAAAATAATAAAAATTCAAATCAATCCAAATTGATTTGCTGTCCTAAATATTAATTGAAATACCACTCGAATATTAAGCACATGTAAATAGTATATAGGACATACCTGGAGGTGAGTTGATGAGCAACAATCGGTTATCTAGCGTACGAATAGTTTTTTTAAACCCACAGAGCGCCTCCACCAGCTTGATCTTCATCTTCATGATCAGGTTGTCATCTCGTCTTTGGAAGACGGGGTGTTGTTTAATGTCCAGTACGATTATAACATCACCAGGCTCCAGTCCAGGCTCTTGATCTCCTTCTCCGTGGAATGTGATCTTCTGGCTGTCCTTCATACCTGTGACAAACACCATTATTAGTATGCTTCTAGAATACTTCATTAGAGTACAGAAGTTCATGTTCTTCTACCTTTGTCAATATGGACTTCAAGAATCTTCTTCTTGCGTTCCACTTTGTGTCCATTGCAGTTCTTGCAACGGTCCTTGGAGTTGAACCTCTCCCCCTGTCCTTGGCAGTCGGAGCACATGCTCTGAATCTGCTGGATCATTCCCGGTCCAATCTGTTGCACCTGGACCTGAACCCCTCTTCCTTTGCATGTTGAGCATTTTTCAATTGCGCCTTTTTTGCCTCCATAACCTGCCAGACAGATCATTTACATCTTAAATCTTTAAATCACCACTGGGGCTTGAATTACAATATTATTATAACAATTTTCCCATTAAAGGAACTCAACAGACTAGCAACCTTCTTACCTTCGCATTTCTCACAGATCACGTTCTTCTGAAGGCCAAGTTTTCTTGTTGAGCCGTTGTATAATTCCTCCAGTGTGACTCCAAGCTGGTGAACCACATTCTTACCTGAATAAAGGAAAACAGATTACACAGTATTAGCTACCAACCACTAGGATATGAAACATTAAAGTGCATAAACTATATTTAAGACTATATTTGACTTCCCATGGGGGGACGTTACAAAACATGACATTTGCTTACTGCCACCTAGTGCAGTAAATAAATGTCTCACCTCTCCTTTCTCTCTGCATTCTGCCACCGCCACCAAAAAACATGTTGAAAATGTCCATGGGAGATTCTCCTCCTGCCATGCTTCCCTCCTTTATGGCTTGTTCACCACCTTGGTCATACAAATCCCTCTTTTTGGGATCTGACAGGACCTCATAGGCTTGTGATATTAGTTTAAACTGGAGGATAGAAAATATATTAATTTTAATAATGCATGCATAAACACACTTCCCATCACGAATCTGTTATTTTTCTGTACTAATTAACAAATTTATTACATATTTTAAATTGCTTAATTTCTTTTTTACTTTTATTCTCCTTGGCCATTTATTCTGCATTTCTTTTTTCTTTCTTTTTCCCCATCACTTTGTATTAGGATTTTTCATCAACCCCCCCCCAAACTTTAATTACTCTTTTTTTCCCCACAGTTATTTTTATTTATTTATATATTTGTTTGATTATTTGTTATTTTTTTCCCCATGATTTTTATTTTTGTTTGTGTATTTTTGAAAACCACAACAAATATCTAAATAAAACAACATGGTCACACTTTATTTTAAGGTCCAATTCTCGCCATTAACAAACCGTTAACTACGACTTTTGCTTCAATAAACTCCTATTTTGCTGCTTATGAATAGTAAGTGTTATGAAATGTTAAGTTTAGGTATGAACCCTTTCCACAAGACTGTGAAGATACACATCGTTGTTATAAATGTACATACATTTAAAAAAAATCTAAATATAAAAAACTTTATGAGGATTTACGATGCTGTTTTTTTATATTTTGATTTTTTTTTTTAAATGTATCTACATTTATAACACTATACTTTGCATAATATCACCTTTGCATCAAATGACAAAAAAAAAAAAAAACTAGTTAACGCTAATGCCAGGGTGTTTCTAATCCAGTGTCTATGGGAGGGACGGTAAATTTGGCATCGTTCTCTCTTCTGACTACCGTTATCAGTCTCTCTCAATTTTTTCATGAAGTCATGAAAACACTCTTGCGGAGTATTTGTTTTGCTTTTTGAGCAAATGGGAATGCAAAAAATATAGTTATGGTACTCTCCCATCCACTGCTCTTGAAGTTATCCCAACTATGACGACTTCCGCTGCTGAGAAACCCAGAAATGTGAAAAAGGTCCATTGGGTAGGATTAGGGGTGTAGAATATGGTCATACAGAATATGTGCTTTATAAGTACTAATAAACAGGCAATATGTTAATAATAGGTATGCTAATAAGAAACTAGTTAATAGTGAGAATTGATCCCTATACTAAAGTGTTAGCAACAACATAAAATAAGATAAAATATAATAATTACATAAAATAAGATAAAATATAATAATTAAACAAAATACTTTTTTTCTTCTTTCATTAGTCAAGGGCTTCTGCACCATTTACTGCTTCATTCAAAATAATAAAAATGTAAAAAATCTAATAAAAATAATAATAAAAATACAAATCATGAACTATATGCATCCATATATGTGGATAGATCTCAAAGCCATGTTTAGAAATCAGGGGCGTTTCCTCCGAGGAGGCAAGCGAGGCAGTGTCTCCTCAAAAAGTTGGATGAGAAAATAATCGATATTACAAAAATAAAACAGCGCAAATATGACTAAATATGATATTAAAAGTCTAAAAGTCACTCGTTTTTATAAAGTAACGCTGTCCAACAGCGACACCCGCAGCTAAAGTTACAGCGGAGGCTTGCCTCCCTTCGGTCCATTGACTTTCTACAGAGAACCCAAAGCGTGCCGTGACTTTTCTGGAGGCTCATTGAGATGAATGAGGGAAAGTCACGTGAGAGGAGGCAATGCCTCCATCGCGCTATAAATTGGATATGATCGGTTAAGGTTGGATGTGATATATCTCCGTGTCTGTGGCAGTGTTTACAGAGCTTTTATGACGATGACCCAAAATAAGTTGACTATTAAAAAGAACAGCTGAACATCAGTTCACAAATAAAACATATTGGAAACATTTTACAATAAGGTGTCATTTAATGAGTTAACTAACATGAGCATACAATGAACATTTATTACAGTATGTATTCATCTTTGTTTACATTAGTTAATACAAATACAGTTGTTCATTGTTAGTTCATGTTAGTTCACAGTGCATAAACTAATGTTAACAAACACAACTTTTGATTTTAATAATGCATTAGTAAATGCTGAAATGAATATTAACTAAGAAATAATAAATGCTGTAGAAGTAGGCTATTGTTTATTCTTAGTTCATGTGATAGTTAACTAATGAAACCTTATTGTAAACTGTTTCCAGAATATTGTTCAAATTGTTACTGCCTTTAGTCATTATTTTGGAATAAATATAAAAATGCATAAAAACACTATGAAATATATACTTAGTATTAAAATACAAATAATATTAATAAAATACAAAATAGAATTATATTCTCTTTTGTATGTAATATTTATATATAACTATATATTTATATATAAAACTGCCTCCTCATTTTAAAACACCACCGCACACCACTGTTAGAAATGCATCTCGCAGCTCTCATGAGTGTTCAGGACACTTCCAGAAAGTTCCTCTCATTTCTGTCGCTGTATTTATCAGGCAACGTGAAACATGATACAGTATCCGCTCGCGGCGCAGCACCTTCACTTACTTTCTCGCCTTCATTCGGGTTTTTGTCCGGGTGATATTTCAGCGCCAGTTTCCGATATGCCTTCTTGATCTCGTCCAGCGAGGCTTTGGGACTGACGCCCAGCAGATCGTAGAAACCGGTTTCTCGAACCATCTTTGACAGGAATCAGCTACAGTGTACAGGAACACAACATAGGCTATCAACAGTCCTGCCTACTACCACAACATGCCTATGACAGTTAAAAGACATATTAAAGCTTAATACAGTGTTTAATAATGCCACTAAACATGAAACAATATTAGAGCAGGTTAATACAAGCGGTCACTTGAATTACAACAGACTGTTATTACTTGAAAGCTAACGTGATAGCCTACTCAAACTGTCCGCTACATGAGTGAATGGCTCTAGAGAGAACCCTTCAAATAAAGCTTCGTGGTTGTATTTGTGTACGTTATGGGTTTGATAATACTCACAGGAATAAAGGAAGAGGAAACGCCGGCTCGCTGTCGCGCTGGGCTCGTCTCTCTGCTTGTGTGACTGTTGTACTGCCGCTGAACGCAGCGCGCGCTGTCGCTCTCATATAAACCGCGGCGCTCCAGAACCTTCTCGAGCTCCAGCGCCGGAGCCTTCCATGCGAAAAATAGACGGGATGATGGGATGGAATAAGGGCATGCAGATTGGTATCATGAGATGTATCCAAGCCATTATGAACGATAGGCCTACCTAACTTTATGTATGCTAGAATGGGTGTGCATGATGTTTTAATTTAGACTAACATGCAAAGTTGAATTTATTTTTACATTTTCTAAAGAAATGTGAGATGCATGTGCAAATATTGCTAAATTAATGCAAAAAAAGAAAGCTATAGAACGTTGCAAGTTATTACTAAAGCAAAGTAAATCTAGATCCCACATGTGTCAAGTCTAATTTATTTATATAGCGCTTTAAACAATACATTACAGATTGCTTCAAAGCAGCTTTACTGGGATTAACAGGAAAATAATTATTTAAACTAATGGAAAAGAATGATTCAGTGTCATTCCAAAAATATATTTGCCGATTGCTCAGCAGAGGTCGCTCTTTAACAAGGTAAACTTTTCAGCAGGCTAAATGATGATGGTGGATATGTTACGTACAAATCGTGGTGTTATTTGTTAATTTTTTTCTTTGCTTGTTTTCGTTTAATTTAAATAAATGTTAGTACATAAAACTAAATGAAACGGTTGCCCAGGCAACTAGCTGAAACAACATAGTTTATTCATATTTTATTTTAGTTAATGTTAAGGAATATTTACCACCAATTAATATAACAGAAACATATTTAAGTTTGTAAAAGCAAAAGTTGCTTCAACAGTTTTGCCCTATAAAGTTTATATAGCTTGTCAAACATTTAAAGTGAAATATATTAGTCTTCTGTCATCTTAATAGGTCGTGAATGCTGTTTTATTTTGATTTCAACCAAAGTGCATCATAACTGATATATTAATATTTCAAAATATAGCAGTACACCAACGCAGTAGTAGCCTATATAAACTGTAAACACACAGAGTCTTGTTTATTTAAAAGAATCCGTGTACTGTGAATTAGTTTTGAAACTCGTTGTGGTACTAATGAAACAATCTTCATTGCAAAAGTCATTTTGCATGTATAGGTCTAGTTTCGGTTGATGTTAACTTTAGGTATAAAATGTGATAATATGTGACACATTTTCTCTCAAAATATGTTCATGTCATGTATCATGTCATGCGTCCTGTATTTCTGTCGTTTATTAACGATGCTGATTTGTGAATGAATTTTCAGGCTACACTCTTAAAAATAAAGGTGCTTCAAAAGGTTCTTCACAGCGATGCCATAGAAGAACCATTTTTAGTTCCACAAAGAACCATTCAGTCAAAGGTTCTTTAAAGAACCATCTCTTTCTTACCTTTTTATAATCTGAAGAACCTTTTTTCGCCCCAAAGAACCTTTTGTGAAACAGAAAGGCTCTTCAGATGTTAAAGGTTCTTTATGGAACCATTTAGACAAAAAGGTTCTTCTATGGCATCACGAAGCACCTTTATTTTTAAGAGTGTACTAGAGTTGGTTATTGGACTGAATCATTCAAACGGGTTTATGATTCAGTCTGAATCATTCGAACAGCTCGCCCACACCTGAATCATTTGTAGATTCTACTAGTGGAAGGTTCTCACTGACAGGAACACAGAGAACAAACTAGAGAGCTGGATGAAGTAGATGTTTACACACAGTCAAGTAAAGACTGTAAAGGCATCCTATCATTTGCGAGCAGCAGTGAAGAAGGTCTTTGAGTGAACACCTGCAAATGCACCTTGCGAACCACTTACAGGTAAATATGACCAAAAGAGAATCAAACCACTAACAATGGGCCCACTATTCTTACTTTTTCTGTTTCTGGTTGCCTAATTATAAATAGCATGCACTTTGCATAACTGTTGTTAATGTAGATTTGATTCTTTAGTTAAAAATCAAAAATCAATGACAGATTGTTATAATAAAAAATAAGGCAAAATGTGGATTTTTGTCCGAATTAAGCTTATGTTTTCTTGTTTTTTTTTTTCTTTCTTTTTTTTGGCACAAAGTAAGCAAAAAATGTCAGGGTGGCTTTGTTTTGTATAATGTGGAATAGCGTCATTAATGAATATGGCTACTTGTTGGGCATTATTGTCCGATTATTTCTTAAGAAGACATATTGCAAATAAAGCAATACTTTGATCTGCAAATCAAAGGATCATACCAGCATAATTTTTCGTGATAGTTCCTGTGTTAATAACTTCAACATTTGTTGAAAATTGTATAAAAGATTTTAAAAACCATATAACACCAACATGAATACAGAATATGTCTTAGGCTTAGCACATGTGTTTAGTATAGATTTTTTATAATATTTTATTTTCTTTATCTGGGCTCCAACCTATTAAGGAATTTTAGTTCTATTGATGATATAGTTCTGTTATCATCCTTCATATAAAGAGTCACAAATGTCTTTTACCAAACATCAAGAAAGCATTATGTGACAGACAGTAATAAGCAACAGGATATGATACTAAACACAGAATAGTATTACTGTAGTAAGTTGTAACGATTTGTAAGTTAAGTTGAAGTTTTGAAAGAAAGATCCAAATGAGCATCACTTTGTTTGCATTAGTGTTAACCTGACTTTGTAAACTCAGCTAGGCTCCATAGGCCTATCAAAAAACTAATCAACTGTACTGATCAGTCATCAGTAGGGGTCGTCATATCCTTCTTTTCCCCAATTTCTTACAGAACCAATGCCTTCCAAAGTTTACTTTCTCGTTTCTGGATTTCAATGATTAATTCAATGTCTAAGAGACTTCATCTTCCTTTTTTATTTAAAAGGTTTTTGAAGAAATTCACAAAACTGTTTGGGCAATCAGTTTATTATAAATAAACACCAAAAACAATAGCAGTGTAACAGTGTTTTATTGGTTTTGTAAAAAGAATCACAGCATTAAGTTTGTTGGGTCAAAGTTTCAGTGATTTGAAGGCTGGTAGATTCTCTGTCATCTAGAAGACAGCCGTCAGTTCAACTGTGTTTCACAGACGGATGAGTAGATGCTGATTGAGTTCTCCAGCTCTTCTCTGTCAGAAATCTCTGTATTGTGATGTTTAGAAGAGCATTTGTATGATGTGATCCAGCAGCGATGTACAAGCGTGTAGAAACACTTGTTCACAGATCGCTCTCATGTTCCACTGATTTGTGTCAGAAAGCGCAGCGTCTCTCCTGTCATCGGTTTGAACAGAAGGATTTCCAAAACATTTGGCATAACAAATGCTTAAAATAAATAAAGAAAAGGCTATGAACAGGAGAAAAGTGCAAAGGGTACAAGCGAGTAGAAACACTTGCTCTAAGGTCGCTCTTATGCTCCACTCATTTGTAGCAGGCAGCTCGGCTTCCCTCACATGATCAGGTGTTGACATGATAGTAACACAGATTTGAGCATTCAAGTTCACTGTGAAGGAGTTCATGGTCTCTATAGTGCAGATTCTTCTAGAAAAAAAGTTCTTCGAGTTATAGCCGAACAGCTGAGCTTGTATAAACTCTTGGTTTATACTGTCTGGAGTGCGGCTTTGCTCTGTCCTGCCTCTTTAACAGCTACAGAAAGTTTGTAGCTCCACCTGACTCTCTAATGTCGAGTCCGACTTTATTAATCTCCGGAGCCGAACTTAAACTCTTGTGACTTGTACAACTGTAAACATGAGAAACATTTGATTCTCAGCTGGTTAACAGTAACTAAAAACTGAAAAAGTGTCTCAGAAAAAGTGAAATTTTGAAAACTGCTTTAGTGTCAATTGTTTGCATATGCCACGTGGTTTGATATTTTATATCTAAAGCAAAAAAATTGAGTTTTTTATTTTTATTTTTGATGTTACTGATCCATTCACAGCACAAGGAAAAAGCAAACTAGTGCTCAGAGAATGGTGGATCAGTAAGAGCTTGTTAATAAATGAACATCAACATGTCTGAAGTGTCTGTATGATAGTGCACTGAAGTCTGTTTATAGTGAAGTCTTTCTCTCTATTCCTCAGTCTTTGTATCATGTGCTCAAATGCTGGTGTTTTGCTCAACTGTAGCAGGATCAGTGTCCCGCCTTCATGTTCATCTGAATTATCCTACAGCTCACTACAGAAATCAGACTCTCCTTCTTCAGATCGAAAGATTGTGGTGCCTCTCAAATCTCAAATATTGAGTTCGGACTTCATAAACTCCGGAGTCGAACTCTAATGATGGACTCGACGGACAGACATGTTGGACTTGTTTATCAATAACTGTTCAGGCCTACTGATATGCCATTCTCCAAGCAATAATTTGCCTCTCCTTATGCTCTGAATGGACTTTCTCCGAGGATCACAGGTTTCAATGAACGCTTGAGGAGTAACCAATGCATTTCATGGACAAAGAAGTGGTCTGTGTTATTCAACGTCTGTAATTCAAAGGTTATCGGTTAAATTATTTAATACTAACTTCACTTATTTGAGACACGTCTTGAAGTATTTTTAACCATTTACTTCTAAAGTAATTTCCCTTCAAGTTCACATAGATATCCCAGCAGAATAACCACCGGTGCAGTTCATTATGGGAACAATAAACGTTACACAAAGACTGACAGCCAGAAACGGTCAAAGATTTTTTGTCGTCATTTCGAACTGTGTATTTATTGTCATATTCAAAAGCTAACAAATGTAATTTTTGTCAAATGTTTTCATTCAAACGTGTGCTTGTTTATTTGTATAGTCAGTCGTTGAAATAAATGTGATCTATTTAATATTTTGTTGTAAAATGAAAATAAATGTATGCATTTTAAATTTGAGCAAATGAGACAGAGTCAAGCTACATGTGATGTTTTTGTTTCTCTGTATTGAATCACTTTTGAAAATAAATTGGTCTGCCCTTAATGTTTGAACATCATCATTGACAAAAATGTGGTTCTTGAGTGTGTAATATTGCACATAATCATATCAAATTTATAAGACACAGGTAAGAAACTTTAAACAGGCAACTACTTTGGTAAATTCAGAAGATTTTATTTTTACTGAATGATTCTTACAGGAGACTTTTGAGAGATTCAAACTGAAAACTTTATTAATCATCAAAAGTGCTGAAGAGTCACAAAACAGTGAATAACAACAGATCTTGATGATCTTTGATGAATGCAAGTCCAGAAGGTGAAGCACAGACTCAGTCAATCTCAGCTTGTGTCGATCGACAATGTCACTGTTTCTAGAGCTCAAAGAAACCTTGTGCTGCACCGACTATAAATCTGATCCGATGTAGGAGAGACACAATGCTGGATAACTGACAGCGACGACGAGACACAATGAGCAGCAGCTTCAGTTCATCAGCTGCTCAGATTTTACGCTCCTCCTCTTGAACATAAACCAGTGATTGTAGAGTCAAAGTTTCAGTGATTTGAAGGCTGGTAGATTCTCTGTCATCTAGAAGACAGCCGTCAGTTCAACTGTGTTTCACAGACGGATGAGTAGATGCTGATTGAGTTCTCCAGCTCTTCTCTGTCAGAAATCTCTGTATTGTGATGTTTAGAAGAGCATTTGTATGATGTGATCCAGCAGCGATGTACAAGCGTGTAGAAACACTTGTTCACAGATCGCTCTCATGTTCCACTGATTTGTGGCAGAAAGCTCAGCGTCTCTGCTGTCATCGGTTTGAAAATATTTGGCATAAAAAATGCTTAAAATAAATAAAGAAAAGGCTATGAACAGGAGAAAAGTGCAAAGGGTACAAGCGAGTAGAAACACTTGCTCTAAGGTCGCTCTTATGCTCCACTCATTTATATCTAAAGCAAACAAATTGAGTTTTTTATTTTTATTTTTGATGTTACTGATCCATTCACAGCACAAGGAAAAAGCACCCTAGTGCTCAGAGAATGGTGGATCAGTAAGAGCTTGTTAATATATGAACATCAACATGACTGAAGTGTCTTTATGATAGTGCACTGAAGTCTGTTTATAGTGAAGTCTTTCTCTCTATTCCTCAGTCTTTGTATCATGTGCTCAAATGCTGGTGTTTTGCTCAACTGTAGCAGGATCAGAGTCCAGCGTCCCGCCTTCATGTTCATCTGAATTATCCTACAGCTCACTACAGAAATCAGACTCTCCTTCTTCAGATCGAAAGATTGTGGTGCCTCTCAAATCTCAAATATTGAGTTCGGACTTCATAAACTCCGGAGTCGAACTCTAATGATGGACTCGACGGACAGACATGTTGGACTTGTTTATCAATAACTGTTCAGGCCTACTGATATGCCATTCTCCAAGCAATAATTTGCCTCTCCTTATGCTCTGAATGGACTTTCTCCGAGGATCACAGGTTTCAATGAACGCTTGAGGAGTAACCAATGCATTTCATGGACAAAGAAGTGGTCTGTGGTATTCAACGTCTGTAATTCAAATGTTATCTGTTAAATTATTTAATACTAACTTCACTTATTTGAGACACATCTTGAATTATTTTTAACCAATTACATCTGAAGTCATTTTCCTCTCAAGATCACATAGATATCCCAGCAGAATAACCACCGGTGCAGTTCATTATGGGAACAATAAACGTTACACAAAGACTGACAGCCAGAAACTGTCAAAGAGTCTTTGTCTTCATTTTGAACTGTGTATTTATTGTCATATTTAGTTAACAAAGCTAACAAATTAAATTTTATGAAATGTTTTGATTCAAAACTTTGCTTGTACATTTGTACTGTCAGTTTTTTAAATGTAATCTATTTTAATATTTTGTTATATAACGAAAAAAAGTATAATATTTATTTGTAGCAAATGAGACAGTCAAGCTACAACTGATGTTTTTGTTTCTCTGTATTATATCAGTATTGACAAGAAAATAATCTGCCTTTAATGGTCGAAGAACATCCTTGAGAAAAAATTTGGTTCTTGAGTGTGTAATAGTAGACATCATAATATTATATTAAGTAAGAAACAGAAAAGACGTTTTAAACATACAACAACTTTGAGAAATTCACAAAATGTTATTTTTATTGAATGATTCTTACAGGAGACTTTTGACAGATTCACACTGAAAACTTTATTAATCATCAAAAGTGCTGGAGAGTCACAAAACAGTGAATAACAACAGATCTTGATGATCTTTGATGAATGCAAGTCCAGAAGGTGAAGCACAGACTCAGTCAATCTCAGCTTGTGTCGATCGACAATGTCACTGTTTCTAGAGCTCAAAGAAACCTTGTGCTGCACCGACTATAAATCTGATCCGATGTAGGAGAGACACAATGCTGGATAACTGACAGCGACGACGAGACACAATGAGCAGCAGCTTCAGTTCATCAGCTGCTCAGATTTTACGCTCCTCCTCTTGAACATAAACCAGTGATTGTAGAGTCAAAGTTTCAGTGATTTGAAGGCTGGTAGATTCTCTGTCATCTAGAAGACAGCCGTCAGTTCAACTGTGTTTCACAGACGGATGAGTAGATGCTGATTGAGTTCTCCAGCTCTTCTCTGTCAGAAATCTCTGTATTGTGATGTTTAGAAGAGCATTTGTATGATGTGATCCAGCAGCGATGTACAAGCGTGTAGAAACACTTGTTCACAGATCGCTCTCATGTTCCACTGATTTGTGGCAGAAAGCTCAGCGTCTCTCCTGTCATCAGGTGTTGAGATGAAAACAGTTGGAACAGTAGGATTTCTGAAACATTTGGCATAAAAAATGCTTAAAAGAAATAAAGAAAAGGCTGTGAACAGGAGAAAAGTGCAAAGGGGAGAAGCAGGCAGAAAGACAACCTGCAACGTACTGCATAAGTAAACAGAATTTACAGCGTAACTTTTTTGCAATTATAGTGTAGGCCTACCTAGTACCTCTGTAGGTATAAGGGAATAATATGCTAATTTGGGGGAATAAAGGGGTAATAATCTGTAAAATTACAAATTAGTTCTACTGTAAGTATTTTGAAACTAAGGGGTACCTATTCTATTATTATGTGGTATGTATGACCAACCAACAATCTTATATTTGCAAGCGATTTAGCAAAAACATACACTGTGTACTTTTTTATAGCCTACACATATAAAACACGCTGGTAATTGTTTCAATCCAAACGCTTGGTTGAGACTGTTGGGTTATGAAGCCAACTTGATTTGACCCAATTTGGGTTGATATCAGTAATAAGTAACCCGACGGCGCTGGGTTAGGAATGTGGAGGACGTGGAGTGTGTTCCTTTAAAACTGGACCAGTGAATGTGGTGAGTGCGAACTGGAAACAGCTGGAATGGCGCTTGAGACGATCGAGTCGGTGTTTGCGGCGCTCATGACAGGAATATGTGTCGAAAATATAAGAAAACTAATCGAAGCGAGGAGGAGAGAGATTTTTGAAACTGACTGGAATGTGTTCTTACGGTAAAATCCTGTCAGTTCGCTATAATATGCAGTTTAATCTTGACTCTCAGTGTTTATTACTGTGTGTTTATTGGCGTGATGGTTTGGCCATAATAGTTTAACTTCGTCAGTGGGTAAAAAAACAAACTGAACAAAATCTTAAATTTGTTCTTAAACAAGCTTTTCAAAAGAATTTGGTTTAACTGTATAAGCTGTATAAGTATGGACTTGCTTTGCTTTTTTCTGATCTGGTGTAATCATTTTTAATCTTTTATCAGGCTATCTGTTGCCTGTGTTGTTATGAGATCGCCACTCATCTACTGATCGGAAGTGCATTTAAAGGGAAATCCTGCATACCATCATAGGTACAACAGCGCCGCCTAGTGGCTTGGCTACATGTGATTTTAATTTTAAAACCCATTTTAGGTTAATTTAACCCAGCAGTAGGCCTATAGTAAATAAAACACTCCACCATGTTTATTGATATATTACCTGATGTATAATGTATGTATGACCTACTGTATAAACAATCGTTTCAGAGCAATTTGTTGTAGCCACTTACCATGTAACTACATGGAACAAGGGGGGAACAAACACCACTTTATTACAGCCCGCAAATGTTGTATTTACCCTGTAACTACATGGAACAAGGGGGGAACAAGCACCACTTTATTACAGCCCGCAAATGTTGTATTTACCCTGTAACTACATGGAGCAAAGGGGGAACAAGCACCAATTAAAATTACAGCCCGCAAATGTCGTATTTACCCTGTAACTACATGGAACGAGGGGGTAACAAGTTGAACTTAAACACAGAACAAGTGTATATTTGCACAGTAATTACAGAGAAAAATATTGCGCTAGTTTTAATTTGATTGTCCGATGGCCAAATTAAACCCTCTAAATGTTTATTTTTTTGCTATAAAAACACCACAGTATACATCCACTGAAATGCAACTGTTGTATCATGTATTTTTTCTGCGAAGAGCTGGAAAGAGGTAAGCTTGTTTTAAGCTGCATTGAACCTTGATGGTATATCATGCAAAGTTATTTGGTGATAGTGGTGTTGAGACGTTGCTGGTGTGAAGTTGCTGAGATCGACGAATAAGCTTTCATAAGGTAAGTAGACTCGTGAATTATAATTCATAGCAGAAACTCATTAACTCGTTTCACTAGATGTCCAGTTTTGTTGTTCAGTAATCTCCATCATGTATCCTTTAATAATAGAATTTGTACCCCATGGTTAAAAAAATACCTATAGGCCTATAATAAAATACCTATATAAAATTATAAAAAGTATATTGTCTTTCTAAATCATTCCCAAACATAAGATTGTTGTTTAGGCCATACATACCACGTAATATTAGAATAGGTACCTCTTAGTTTCAAAATACTTACAGTATAAATGATTTGTAATTTTACAGGTTGATTCCCCTTTATTCCGCAAATGTCGCATCTGATTTCCCTACCTACACGGAGGTACTGAATAGCTACACGATAATTAAAAATAAGTTACGCTGTAACTTCAGTTTACTTACGCAGTTCTTTGCAGATTGCATATCTGGTTGTTACCCCCTTATTACCCAAGCCTAACATATTGTTCCCTTACACCTACACATACGTTCTTTATAGGTACACTATAATTACAGAAATGTACACCGTAAATTCAGTATACTTACGTAGTTCTTTGCGGGTTGTAATCTAAAGCGTTACCAATACTTCTACAATACAAATGTTTCTTTTGTGTTGTTGTTTTATATTTGTATATTTAGCTTTAAGATCATATATGTCAGATATATCTCCAGTATAGAAATGCCTGAAGTCCGCAAATGAAAACTTGTGAACAGACAAAACTCTTGTGAGCTCAAATTTGATGTAAAACTTGATATGGTATGATTAAAGAAAACTTGTAGTTCAACACCTTACAAGAGATAAAGTACTTTTAAGAGGCGGCCCGTTCTCAAATGATATCAGTGATCCCGAAAAATAGAAACTTCGGAACTAAATTTCCCGAGTCTAATGTTCGAACATGTCAAGTATAAAGAGCCCTGCAGCAGCATGTCAACTCAGTCGTTTAACTCGAAGAACATAAAAAAATCTGTTTATCTGGAGTGGAAATGGACCGAGATTTCTGAAGCCCCACCCCTGTGTTGTGTTGTGCTCAGATGCAGCAGGTGAGTCAGCGCACAAAATCGGGTGTGTGCAACAGGTCAGTGCCAAAGCTGTTGTGCCGAATTCTGACCCCCGCCGGCCCCGCTGTGAACATGAGCGAGCTTCGGCACTGAACTCAACTCGATTTTGTGCGCTGACTCACCTACTACTTCTGAACACAACACAAGCTTCAACCTGCTGGAGCACATGACACAAAAGATTCATATGAGGAAGAATCCACTCTCAACAAACTTCTGACAGAGATCTCGCATACCAGCGTTTCTTGGAGGCTCCGCTCAGTCGCTTTCCGGCGGTAACTGCGCACCAGTCCTTTGCTTTGACTATGAACGTCAAATGAAGTGAGCTTCAACATGGAACTGTTGTTGACACTCGATGAAGTTGACGGACACTGTTAGAGCTCACATTTCAGATATGTTGTAGAATATCAATGAATGCCGATCTCTAACACAAAGATGCCTTTACTTCTGCTCCGACTGCACTTTCTCAGCGGATCACAGATTTATGAAAAAAAGCACTTGAGGACTAACCATGATCATGCACATGATATGTGTAATTCAACAGAGAGATTCAGCACCAGTCATTGTAAATGAAGGAAGAAGAGAAAGAATGGTCTGTAAACACAGTCTCATTTCTAATAGGTAACTGACTGAGTCCAAGTTTAAAACCAAAGTGTAGTTACATTCAATGAAACATTAAACTAAAATTAAAAATAAATATGCGTTGAGTTCTGGTTGATCATGTTCGTTCCCTCCACAACTGTATGCTCACTTAGCTGAGTAAAATAATTAACTCAGTTAATAATTAACTTAATTAATTAAGTTTACATGGCAATATTGATTCTCTGTATAATTGTGAGTTCATGCTATAAAATACTTATAAAACACGTTTCTCTTGTGTTGTTGTTTTGTATCTGTATATTTAGCTTTAAGATCTTACATGACAGAATTAGATCCAGTATAGAAATGCCTGAAGTCCACAAATGAAAACTTGTGAACAGACAAAACTCTTGTGAGCTCAAATTTGATGTAAAACTTGATATGGTATGACTAAAGAAAACTTGTAGTTGAACACCTTACAAGAGATAAAGTATTTTAAGAGGTGGCCCGTTCTCAAATGATATCATTGATCCCAAAAAATGGAAACTTCAGAACTAAATTTCCCGAGTCTAATGTCCGAACATGTCAAGTATAAAGAGCCCTGCAGCAGCATGTCAACTCAGTCGTTTGACTCGAAGAACATAAAAAAATCTGTTTATCTGGAGACGCCCATCATTCATGATATTTATCACGCAGTTGTTCAATGTAGCATTGCCAAGTCCGTCCATGGTGTAAAATATAGTTTCTTCAGGTAGTGGAGAAAAAGCTGATGTCTGATGATCCTCTATTCTTCTTGGAAGGTTATAGGTTATATAAATCCAGCTGCTACCACGTTGGTTAGATCTCAACTATTTGCGGGATTTATAACCTAAATTTCGGGTACCGAGGGGAACCCCCTGACTCACATATTTCTGAAGCCCCACCCCCTCCCATGACCGGAGCGAGCTTCGGCACTGAACTCAACTCGATTTTGTGCGCTGACTCACCTACTACTTCTGAACACAACACAAGCTTCAACCTGCTGGAGCACATGACACAAAAGATTCATATGAGGAAGAATCCACTCTCAACAAACTTCTGACAGAGATCTCGCATACCAGCGTTTCTTGGAGGCTCCGCTCAGTCGCTTTCCGGCGGTAACTGCGCACCAGTCCTTTGCTTTGACTATGAACGTCAAATGAAGTGAGCTTCAACATGGAACTGTTGTTGACACTCGATGAAGTTGACGGACACTGTTAGAGCTCACATTTCAGATATGTTGTAGAATATCAATGAATGCCGATCTCTAACACAAAGATGCCTTTACTTCTGCTCCGACTGGACTTTCTCAGCGGATCACAGATTCATGAAAAAAAAGCACTTGAGGACTAACCATGATCATGCACATGATATGTGTAATTCAACAGAGAGATTCAGCACCAGTCATTGTAAATGAAGGAAGAAGAGAAAGAAAGGTCTGTAAGCAGTCTCATTTCTAATGAGTCCAAGTTTAAAACCAAAGTGTAGTTACATTCAATGAAACATTAAACTAAACCCTTTGAAAAAAAGCCTTCAAAACGCTGCTGGATCGCTTGATACAAACGCTCTTCTAAGACCAATTCCTATGTATTTTACGAGGTGGCTAATTCATACGAATTCAGAGAACATAGTCATTTGCATTGCATTTAAGGTGCACGGCACAAGGGATTCAAGGCAAGGCATATCAGCCGAAGGGTATGTGAGTCATTGGGAGTTGGCTTCACTGCGGTAAACACAACAGGTTCAGCAGGTTTTTAAGTCCTCATCAAGTCTCCATGTACACACTGCTTAATCAGTCAGAGTCCAAATGGCATTTCCATACTTTTTTCCCAAACAGTGTTTAAGCTTTCCGGGGCATTAATGTATAATAATCATGATATTGTATTGTTATGCTAGATCACCCAAACTACACTGAAGTTTTCAACAGAAAATAAATCTCTGAGAAATGCACAGGATTTTAAAGATATTTAATTACATACTATAGGACCTTTGACAAAGTCATGTTAAAAAAACTCAATCACATCAGCATTGAGGAGACACAAAACATGCAAATTAACAATGAATGGTTTTACAGAATAGCTTAGTGCCCAGGAAGATGTGAAAGTCCAGGAGATGCAGTAAAATATGCCGTGGGTTCTTGTCTTGGGCAATGTAACAACGCTTGAATGCTAGGCAGACGGTCTCTCAGGTCTGGGATGGGGTCGTCGCCCGAGGTGTCCCTCCGAACCCGATTTCACCCCTGCCCCGGCGGAGGTCTGTGCACTGGTCTGGTCCCATCGTCAGACTCAGGGTGGATGACTGGAAGAAAATATCTGGGCTGCCGCATATTTGTTTCGGTCAATTGTTATCTCGAACGCTGGATGGGGTGATGGTGAAAGAGTTCTCAAATTGTCATCTGTCAAAAGCGTTGAGAGAGAATCCTTGTCCTTCTGTGAAAACATCCGAATGCACACCTATTGCCAAACACGGTGAGTACACTGCCAAACGCTCCGAAGCACGTAGAAGATATCGCTCAAGCTGAACTGAGGTGGAAAACCGTTCAGGGCAATGTTTACGAACCACCGAGTTCCGCGCCCATCGTTTGTTATATTTATATTCACTGTAATATTGACATTGAAAACAACTGAGGCCATGGTGTTAGATGGTTTCTTCAGGTTTTTGAGAAGAAAAAAAAAATTTACATTCGATGATGCTTTCCTCTTCTCGTGTAAAGAAACCTAGATGTGCTACCAGACTTATATATGTAACAGGGCTGACGAGACGTGAGACGTGTGGATCCATCTGCAGGCTTTATTAAAGAGACGTGGTAAACAGGCAGGGTCAAACAATGGCAAACAGGTATATGGCGGGCAAAACACAAGAATAGTCCCAGGGCTAGCGTAGGTCACCGATCGGCAGACAGAATCACAGGGGTGAGACGAGAGGGAAAAATCCAGGAAAACAGGCAAAGATCAGAAACCGCGAAAACAGGCAAGGCAAGGCAAAACAAGGAAAACTCAGAGACTCGGAATGGGACTCGGAATGGGGTACGGGCTAAACAATACTCAGCAGAGAAAGGTGGTTAGAGTGGGTGTTATATAGTGAGTGAGGTGATTAGAAACAGCTGTGTGCAATGAGTGCAATCAGTGCAGTGTGCAAATCGTGCAAAGAATGATGGGATATGTAGTCCGGGGTGCTATGCAACAGTTTGTGTTGTGCGAGAGTCAATGTAATGGAAAGGGTGACCTCTGGTGGTGAATAAACGGAAGTCCATGGACCGAATTCGTTACAGTATACTGGCTATATCTTACTCATTATCAAAGTCGTTTTTACGTTCAGCTTGCTTATTTTGCGGGCCTCAAAGCCAATCTATCCTCATGCCTTGTCTGGAATGCTTCTGAAAAGCAACACATTTGCATTGGAAAAATCAAAAGGTTGCCTCAGTATGTAGCTACGGAGGAAGGCAAGGCATGTCCGAAACCAATGATAGTGTCACATTCTGTCAACTAAGATACCTTAATTTGATCGTTTTTGAAGGCAGCATTAATGTAGGCCTACTAGTCTTGGCGCTGTCTGTGATACCACTGTCCTGTGCGAACGGCATCGGGAGCCAGTCTGAAATCATTTTGTCAGTTGGCTGATAGATCAGAGAAACAACAGGGAAGCTTTTGGGCGCAGCGTTAAACAGACTGTACATGTGGACGCAGACTGAATATGCACCGCTGATGCCAATGCTCTGCTCACGCAGTCTGTGTGAAACAAGTTTTCCGTCCAGGGGTTTTGTCTATGAAACCCAGTATTTCCACTATTTGATTCATTTGAACTCACGGAGGTCTTATACAAAAACCACAGAGGTATTGTAGTGAATCAGCTCATGGGGAAATATGAATAATTAATCATAACTTGGTTGCCATGGAACCAGAGGCCTGTTCTGCCCTCCTGCAGTGTTACGCATTTCGGGGGAAGGGTCCATAGGTCCTCATATGGCTTGTTAACTGAGGGGTGTTACAGAGGATTTGTTAAATATAGCTAACAAAATATATATTGTGTGTTTGATTGGTCCAGACGGTACAGTATATTACAAAGAGGATGCAAACTTTAAATGATCTTGATAAAAAGTTTCTTCGTTTGTCTTCATTTACAAGCCTTTTTTCACTTCATTCAAAAGCCGATGGTTTCTGTGGTTTTCTAATTTTGACGATCTGCTGGGTCTGAGATATTCTACACTCTGTTGCATGAGATCCAGAGCTCTTCCTTTCGCCTTCAGCCATCTGCGTTATGCTATGGTCCGCGCACTGTCTGCAGTTTTCGTCAACAGAAGTGTCTGTGGATGTCCACGCACACCGTATACGTTGAACAACTTTCCTGGTCAAATCTGTTGAAATGGTAATACATTATAACACAGATAACAGTCGTATGAATACCAATGAGCTTGGTTAATGTGCTGTCCGTTGAGCGCAGAGGTCCTACTCTGTCAGATGTCTGTTGATAGTGAAGGCTTTCGTTCTCTTCCTCATACGAATCTTTGTATCATGTGCCCCAGCAGGAATTTGCAGTCTTGTTGAAACACGTTGCCTAAAGCTTATGCTCTGCTCCGCACAAGTTTGCACAGAGACAACAAGAACCCTCTGTCTTACAACACAAAAGTGAAACATTTAGCAGAGCTCCTGCACTGAGCAAGAAAGAACACTGAAAAAAATTGTTATTAGACACGGTTAGACTGACAATTAAACGATGACAGAGCTGCAGGTCTCCATGTATTGAGTAACTTTTCACAGGTTTCAAAAAATATTGCGGATGAACCTTGTACATTATTGGGCAGCTGAACACATTGAGGTTGAACTCAGACCCCAAGTAAGGACTGTGTTACAGTCGTATAAGATGATTTAGCTCAAATATGACAGAAATCACTACAGTAGATCACTCTTGGCCATGTCTACAGTGGCGGGACTCTGACTCGCCAGCTACAGTGGAGCAGAGCACAAGCTTTAGGCAATATGTTTCAACAAGTCTGCTAATTTCTGTTGGGAAACATGATACAAAACTTCATATGAGGATGAGAAAGAAAGACTTCACTAACATGTTTCTGACAGAGAAGACCTCTGCGCCCGGCAGACAGCACCTCATCCACCTAACCTCACTGGTATCTCTGACACTGAATATCGATAGTGAACTGTTATAGACACCGGACCAATAACAGACTCATGGGACTCCCTTACAGACACTGCAAAAATGTTGAAGAAGACTAACCGTGAATATTCTTGACAATGGACCAAACTGTGTTGTATCAGTCCATACTTTTTTCCAAAGCTTTTTTCTTAGGCTATCTGGGTCGTTTTGGTGGCTGTTCGTTATCTTTCAAACAGATAAAGGGTGTCTTTTCTAATACCTCGTCATGTTTAAGCAGCATGAAAAATGGTTGAACAGCTGGTTGAAATAATAACACATTATAAGTTTGTACTAACAAATGGCAGATGATCACTTGGTTATGCCATGCTTAGCAAGTATTGCTTTCAGTTTTACAAGTACTGTGTGTGCAGCTTTGTCAGAATCTGTTGTACTTCTAGGTATTTTGAAAAGTTATCAACATTAACGAGAAATGACTGACTTTTGAGCTTGACTATACTCTGTACCTCTTGGAAGGATCAACTTGTCATTTGTCATTATCAACCCATCACTGATGTGTCTTTAATAGGCAAGTAACTCCTCAGATCCTTGTCAACTTGTGAAAGCCAATATCTGAACCAAATAATCAGACTGGTATTGATCCGACATAAGTATCTTCACAATTTTTTTTGGGTTGAAATGTCCATATCACAAAAATAGATAAAGGGTGCTTTGTCTAATACCTTCATGATTAAGCAGTATAATGAAAAACGGTTGAACAACTTTGCTGGTCAAACCTGTTGCGATGGTAATACATTATAATAAGTTTGTATTTGTTGACATAAGATACAGATATACATAAAATGAACATTATTTGTAAATGTACATAGGGGTAGACTGGGTACAGTTGGTACAGGGGTACATTTGAAACACCTTAAATAGCATGCATGCGCAACAAGTCTGATCTATGATATTTGCTTCACACATGCGTATTAGCGCCCTCTTCGATCGTGGGAAATTTGAAGTACATGCGCTTCTCCAGTCCGAAGATATCGGCGAAAGTTTTTTTTCTAAGGTAAGTTTTTCACTTCACCACGTCCCTTCCACATTATAGCTTCTCATCCTTACATGACTGTTAAAGTTAACTTACATTTTCGTAAACCTTAATCTGTGCTCTAAAAACTGACATATTGCATGACTTTGTGTCAAGCAAGGTCATCGTAAAATCTAGAGAAATGTTCGAGGTGGTCAGCGGGGTACAGTTGAGACACAATGTATCAAATGTACCTGCACTAGAATCCTATTGCGGCACATGCAGTTTAGTTGCACGATGAAAGATCACAAGTTAATAGTCACATTCAGACAATGTACAAAGCAAATTAAAACAACATTTGATGTTTGTGATATTAAAACTGTCTACTTCTTATTGACATATTTTCTAACATGAAGGACATAAGGATATTACACAGTAAAAATGACCGTGAATTTAACGGTAAAAGACTGTAAATATGCTACAGTAAAAACCTGTTAAATGGCTAACGGTAAATTCCCCTACTATATATGGTGAAAAACTGTATTGGACATTACATGTATTGGACATTAATTTTACGGTAGTATACCGTTTTTGGAAATGAAATAGACCGTATAATTTACAGTGAATAACCGTAAATTGACATTCCCAGAATTCCCTGCGTTACATTTCAAATTTGATGTTTTTGTTGAAATAACTGTTTCTTCTTAGTTTTTTCTTATCAGTTTTGTATATTAGGGTTGTGTGTTACACCTAATGTTGTTAAATGAATGTTTATTGCATTATTTCAGTTTCATGTGTGTTACCATGATGGTGTTTGGTGTTTGTGTGAATGATACTGTACACCTTCTATATATGTTATTATTTAAAAGCTGCTTGTGATGGGCTTTGGTTCATCATGTGATTTTCTCATCACCACCTGCATTTGGTGGTTATCAGTGTATTACAAAGGTATAAAACAGATTTCAGTACTTCAATAGGTTGGTATATTAACATTATATCAGTTAATGAAATTACGGTATTTAACCGTAAAACCTAAAATGTTGCTACCTTATTTTTTTATGGTAAAATTCCGGCAACCACAGCTGCCGTTTTTTTTTTACTGTAAATTTTACGGATTTTTTTTACAGTGTAGGGCTTGTTGTAAAATATGCAAGGTGGTAAAAGGGTACAGTTGATACACCCTTTCTAGGTTAGATCTACAGTTACAGAGTTCATTTAAGAGAATAAAATTGAAATGTATTTGTTTGGACAGGCAGACTAGCAAAATGTAGCATATCCTGTAGACTTTTTAGTTTATGTGTGTGTGCTATGCCTGTTGCAGGATGCCCCGCTTCAGAGTTAGGAGTACGAATAGGGGTACTCCTACTTAGATCTTTTGCTCCAACTGTGGCATGTGGTCGCATGTAGAATGCACTGATGGAGGCCAAAACTACATTTGCCACCACTGTAAGTGACAGAGGTGACTGAGTGAGTGTGTAGCCTAGGTGACTGAATGAACTTTGTTTTGTTTTTATGGTTTATTAGGCTATTGTTATTATGTTTTATTTATTATGTTTATTGTGATTGTTTATTAGGTTATTGTTTGCATTTGATCTGTTTTATTATTGCTGGTTGCAATTGTTCAATGTTTTTTACTGTTACACAACTTTTCAACTGTTACTATTAAAATGATGAACTGAAATTAAATATTAAGTTTTGCCATTACTGTACAATATTTTACAAATGAACTACTTTTAAGTAAATAAATAATCAAATAAAATACTGACTGGAAATAAAAACTGTTGAATTCTCATTTTTAAAAGGTATTTTACATTTGCAATGAATTGGTTAGGCAGCTTTACAGCATTACGGATGGGTGTCTCAATTGTACTCGGGTACTGTTCCAACTGTACCCGACATGGGTACAGTTGGAACAAAAAGCTTCTTGTGTTTATGAGCTAATTGTGGCAAATATGACCTACTTATGGATGTTAATAATTATTAAGATTTTAGTAGACAAGTAAAGCAAATGTCATATGAAAAATCACTTCTTTTCAGTCCCTAGTTTTGGTGTGGTAATGGAAAAAGTAAAAAGTGTACCAACTGTACCCGATCTACCAAGAATAATGAGTGTTGAATTACTACATTACTCCTCTGAAATTGTAGATCTGTTTTGTTCTTCTTAACGTGGGTTTAATCATAAAACATGAATATGACAGCACCATGACTTTCTTCCCTTTATTGCAGCACATTCACACTGAAAGTGTGTAGCCTAACAACTTCCAAGTTTAAACTTTGCAACACTGCCCTCCAGCGGGACTGTAATAGCATCAATAAACAAACATGTAATTTCTACAGTATATGCACACGCTTATACACACTCATTACATGGAGACAATATTCACATTACTAATTGCTTTATTTGTAGTCTATTTCAAACTAGTTGGCAGACTTTTTATAATTAATTTATATGCAATTATTTTATTTCTATTTATTTCTATTCCATTGTTCATATGAACCAACATGCTTATGAAATAACAGAGGTGTGATTAAAATACAGAGATTACAGATTTTATTCAGAAATTATGTTTCCAGTTGTTTTGTTTTCAGATTTGAAACCAGTTGCTATTAAAGGGTTAGTTCACCCAAAACTGAAAATTAGCTTGTGTTTTACTCACCCTCGAGGCATCCTAGGTGTATATGACTTTCTTCTTTCACACGAATCCAGTCGCAGTTATATA
Source organism: Sinocyclocheilus anshuiensis (assembly GCF_001515605.1). Taxonomy (NCBI): domain Eukaryota; kingdom Metazoa; phylum Chordata; class Actinopteri; order Cypriniformes; family Cyprinidae; genus Sinocyclocheilus; species Sinocyclocheilus anshuiensis. The sequence goes on along the minus strand of NW_015549624.1, from coordinate 911,524 downwards.
AAAAATTGTCCTGGCTATTCCAAGCTCTATCATTTCAACAGTCCACAAGTCGTCAAATAAAGCACGTGCATTCATAATAAACGTGCCTCACACGACTTCGGGAGGTGAATAAAGGTCTCCTGTAGTGAATCCATGCTTTTTTGTAAGAAAAATATCCATATTTCAAACGTAATAAAGACTTTTCTCTCACTTCCGGTATCTTTCATACACAGAAGGTGTTCCGGCGGAAGGCGTATGACGTATGTGCAGCGTGCATGCCTCTGAGATATGCTAGTCTCGCGAGTTTGTTTATATGAGCAAAGGAAGCTAAGTTTCCTTACTTTAGCAAAGGAAAACCAGTCTCCTCTTGGTTTATATCGAAATCCTCCGACATTTTTCTTTGCAAATCCTCGGTTTGTACTTCTAATTCATGACCGGCGGTTTGTTTTGTTCTCTCTCCGCGTTCGTCACTAATCACGCAACGCAGACGTCCTACCTCATCCGCCAGAAAGGCTTCCGCGAATGACAGATAACGGAAGTGAGAGAAAACTGTTTATTATGTTTTAAATATGGATATTTTTCTTACAAAAATGCATGGATTTACTACAGGAGGCATTTATTCACCCCCCGGAGCCGTGTGAAGCACGTTTTATTATGGATGCGCGTGCTTTATTTGACGACTTGTGGACTGTTCAACTGCAACACCCGCAGACTGCAATGATAGAGCTTGGAATAGCCAGGACAATTTTTTATATAACTCCGACTGGATTCATCTGAAAGAAGAAAGTCATATACACCTAGGATGCCTCGAGGGTGAGTAAAACACAAGCTAATTTTCATTTTTGGATGAACTAACCCTTTAATCGTTTTGGTCACCAGAGGGAAACAATACACAGTGTTGAAAGGCTTAGAGAAAATTTAGTTTTAACCATACTGTTTAAAATGTGCCATATTTTATTTTTATTTTGCTATCGGATGATAATGATCTCTAAATCTATTGTATGTTGGATATTAAAATTATATGTTGGATATTATTATGTCTATTTGTAGACATTGTAATGGGGGATTTGTGGACAGTCATTCATTTAGATTTTTAGGGTAAAATGCATTTTTGTCTGTTAAATTCTTGTAGGATATATAATTATGTGTGATTTAGATTTATCTCCTGCTGATCCTTTTCTGGCATGGGATATTACTGTATACCGATCAGAGAAACATTTCCCTCCCCAATCTTTCAGCAAAAATGTCCTGTGATTCTGAACCAGTGATGCCTGATTCGTGAATTAAGCACTCTTTTGAGTCGGTTCCTTTGCATGAATAGGTCAAATGAGTTCTGACAGCTCACTCACCCACTGAATCATTCGTAGCGGTCTCTCACCACTAACAGGTTACTTCAGAACACAGAGAACAAACTTTTTGATGACGTGGATGTTTACCTATAACCCATTAAAACCCCTGAGAGCATCCTATCGTTTGCCAGCGGTGAAGAGGGTCTTTAAGTTCAACACCTGTGCATGCAGCTTGTGAACTATATGCTCTAGGTAAGACTTTTTCCTTCTAAGAGAGAAAAAACAGTAAAACAGTGTTGTATTGCTCTTTCTTATGCTTATATTGTTATGAATATTATTAATCCTGTATCTTGCACTTTGCATATCTTCCGACCACGGTTAGAAATAAAGTACAACTTTTATAGTAGCCTACAGACTTCATTAGATACAATGAGGTTTGTCAAGTTGAGGACTTTTGGTCTTTTAACATGACCTCAATATGTCATCATGTCATGTTGTAACTTTACATGACCGTCATGATGCTTGTTTTTGGATCTGTTGATTTCTTCAGAAATTTTTGAAAATTTTATTAAACTGATAATTTTATATTTTGGGTGAGATAAGGTCAAATGTCTGGCTGGATCATTGATTCTGATATCATAATGAAGAAAAAACTAATTAGACGTTTTAGACAAACAACAAACAATAAAAAAATAAAATGTCATACTCTTCTATTGATGGTAATATATATTTTGATTAATTATTCAATATAAATGTATAATTGTTTTTTCAAAATCACACCAACATGAATACAAAGAGTACATTTCTGAGAACTTGACATGCACTTTAAACTTGAGTTTTCATTGATTTTTTCCTTTTCTTTATCATGGACACTCTTATTTGTATTTGACCCATAAATTTAAGCTTGTGTGTTTTGTCGCACTAAACAGAAAGGACTTGATTTGATGTAAAAGACTTTGGAGTTTGGAACAGCACAAATATGCAAAGTTCACAGAAAAGCAGTTCTGTTTATGGAAAAAAAAATATGACTCAAACCTCTCTTTTCCCAAAGATGATCAAACTAAAACTGGAAAAAAAGCAAAACATTTAAACAACATCCCATTAGAAATAAATTATTTTTATTTAAGATATGTCAGAATAACCAAATATACATTCAGCTGAGTAGGATGTATAACACAAATTCAAAGTAACAAATTTGCATATGAAAGCCCACAAACTCATTGATATGCACTGTGTTTTTCACCCAAAGACATTTCACAGTGAACAAACTTTTTGCCAACTTATCTTAAGAAAAAAAACTTCAATATGAACATTTCCCAGAAGCTTGGCATACTCAGAGCATCATAAAAATAAACACATAGCTGAAGTTTTTCACTTGAATAATTGTGACAATGCCTCATGGAACTATTCATTGCTTCATTCTGTCCACATTATCCCAAGAACCAGACAATCTTTGAACAGTTCACACCAGTCCTGCAGTCAGCATGAGCACTGGCACTCAAATACACCAGCAAACTGATCCAACCAATGACCAGCTTGGAAGAAGGTATGTGGATGTTTAATATAATTTGTTTAATTAATTTGCACTGTGACATCTTCATGTTGAATTTCCATCCTGCGCATTGATATTTGAGTCATTTTATGTGAGTCAAAATGAATCAAATATCAATGCATTTTTTTATTACAGTGAGGCATTTACAATGTGTAAGACTTGAAGAATCTCAGACACTTTGATCTTCTGAGATACGGACAATACACACACAGTGTATTAATACAGTGAATATTAATACAGTGTATATACAGACATTCATTTCGACATTCCACTGAGAGAAGATGTGAGAAAAGTCCCTTCTCACCTATCCTTTCCATCCACTTCCTTCCCTTCACTCAGCTCACTCAGAATGGTCAATTGCATAATATAATGTGTAACACCTATCCCTTTGACTTTTGTTTAAGTGTTACACGAAATAAGGGACCAAACAGACCAATCTTACTCATGAGTCAGGTGTATTAAACAGTTACCCAGAACATACAAATTCAACATGACACCAATAATTGATGGTCAAACAGTTGGAACCAGAGGATTAAAAAAAAAAAAAACGGTCCAGTATCCCAATGCACAGTCTTTGGTTTGCAATCACTTAGAACCATATACAGTACTTTGCTCAGTCTTTGTTGTAGTGAGCATAAAGTGAGAACACAGTCTTTGTTGAAAAATGAAGTGTGAAATCTACATGAATGCAAGTTCTACATGAATGCAAGTTATATTCACAGTTATGTTTGGTATCATTGTCTCCATGCATCTGGTACAATGGTCTTAATCTAACAAGAAGTAGACTAAAAGGTAATACAGATCCTAAGAGTTTAGAGATAAGTAGTTTACTGTAGAGGATGTGTCATTTCCCAGTGCCTTTCATGCAAATTACCATCGGTCCCCAAATGGTGTAAACACGTCTAGGCCTTGATCAATGCAAATTCTAATTGTTAGTTCCTGTCTCCATTTGGAGGATGTTTGTCATGGTCGGAGTACTTAAGAAAATGTTGCAAGAAGATCAGAGCGCTTCTGTAAGCCAGATGAGCCCGTAGTGTGGAGTGTGTTCATACTAGATCTCAGGTTAGATGGAGCATGGGGCACATCAGGTGAGATTCTAGATTTCTGACTAACTGCTTGACTTTAGTTAAGTTGTTATGCAGTTGCATTAACTATTTCAAGTTGTACGAAGTTATTTTAACTATCAGGGGCTAGATAAAAATACTATTGAAATATTAACATATTTCATAGTACTAGCATAACCTCTGATTATTGTCTGAGCTTTATTCAAGTTGTACATATAACTATATAAATAGTTATATAATTATCTAACTAGACAAATAGTTCTAGCATAGCCTCTGATTATTGTTTGAGCTTTAACTAAGTTGTACAAAGGTAACTGTAGGGGGCTAAACAGATTAACAGAACTACTTTTTAAAGAATGGTAAGCATGGGCGACCTATTAAATAATATTAGTCATAACCTCTGCCTAATGATCCGACTGAAGAGTTTGTGATCGTGAGATGCCCACGTACACCGGCCGGCGTGAGAACCTCTGAGTGACATAGATTCCTAATGAACGAGTAAAATATAAAGTAAAGAGTTAACTAGAACAATCAAATGTCAGAAGAATAATAATTAGAAATGGACAAACAACTAATTCGTATGACAATCTAAAACCGAGGTCATAATAAAATGGAGTCAGATTAGAGTTTAAAGGGGTCATATGATGTTGCTAAAAAGAACATTATTTTGTGTATTTGGTGTAATGAAATGTGTTTATGTGGTTTAAGGTTAAAAAAACACATTATTTTCCACATACTGTACATTATTGTTTCTCCTCTATGCCCCGCCTTTCTGAAACGCGTCGATTTTTGCAAAGCTCATCGGTCTGAAAAGTGAGGTGTGCTGTGATTGGCCAGCTATCCAGTGCGTTGTGATTGGCTGAATACCTCTTCTGGAACAGTGTTGTAAATACAACTTAACCACTGATTTCTAGTCGTGTCCTCTTTTGGAAGACCAAACAAAGTAGTTTCGCTAGAGTGCCGGTGGCTAGAGTGAGCGGAGGCCGGCGGCTAGAGTGAGCAGTGACGGGCGGGCTTGAGAACGGCGTGGCCGGCGGGCTTGCAGCAACCGCATGTGACGACCCCGGGCTGGACTCCGCTTCGTCCACGGTGAAAGCCGATCCACAGCGTCACAGCACGAAGTTGATGTATTTCCTCAGCAACCA
>NW_015549624.1:896521-906420 GCF_001515605.1 Sinocyclocheilus anshuiensis | reverse complement strand
GACTTTAGTCTTTGCAACTTTACTGAACTTCTTTATGCACCAAGAGCTTGTAACACTTCAAAGAGAAAGGAAAAATTGAAATCGCATCATATGACCCCTTTAACTTAAATTTAATAACTTTGCGTACCGAAAAGACCGAACACGCAGGAAACCTTTGCCATCATTAGATACCTTCATTGGGCCAATTGCATGGACCTTACACAATGTAAGTAAATGGGTTATTTCTTTGAGGATTTAAAAGCAGAAATGTGAAACTTACGATTTAAAAAAGTAAAGTTTGTCTTGTCATTTTTTCAGTAATTTTAGGGTTTGTGGTGTAAATAAAATTTAAAATTGGAATTAAGTTATGTTCAGCTACGGTTGCCATATATAAGAATAAGACGTGAAATGTCTTGTTTTTTTCTAAATAGTTTGGCAGAAGACTACTTGGAAAAAAGGTACACCAAACACACTCTGAATCAAAATGAGCTGCGGAAATGAAATCAGCTCAGCTGCCAGTTCTGGCACTCTTGTTAACAAAGTCATTTTGTTGGGATGCCAATTTTAAAGTAACCTAATGTGCCCTCTCACTTGTATCTGTTACGTCAAGAACTGAAGTGAAAGAGAGAATAGAAGTTTCCATGACTGAAGGGAACTAAATTCACACATTGTGTGAGCTCCCGTCTGTCAGCAAAGCTGCTGGGGCTTTAGTACTTAGTAACCCAAACGTGTCACTGTGGGGGCTTACAATGCTGTTGAGCGGTTGCGGCATGTGATTCATGGGTATGGCAGCAAGAGCCGGGTCTGACTGCAGAGAGAGCCAGAGTCCACTGTTATCTAACAGACCAGCAATCTGTGTTTCAGCTTGGACTGTTCACCCATGACAGACCTTTTGCAGCAGGATGTTGGGGATGGATTGTGTAAGTAGAGTAACTAATATTTTATTTTGCATATTCAGAGTTTGGAGATCAGGATTATGCTCTGACCTTCTAATCCTGTTGTTCACATCATCAAATTTTTAGTCATTGAACTGTGATGATCTCTTATCCAATGCAGCAGAGAAAAAGAGCATTGAGGAGGTTCTGGCAGGTGCAGAATTGGCCCCAGCCCAATGCCTGTGGACTACAGAGGCCAGCGGATCAGTTCAGCTGAGAATGGATGAACTTTGTCCAGAACAGCCCATCACTGTGCATCAGATGTTTACTAACTCAGTTCAGAAGTACGGGAAGTTGACCGCTTTGGCAAGCAAAAGAGGAAACAAATGGGAAAAAGTTACCTTTTCGGAATATTATCACCTCAGTCGAATGGCCGCCAAAGGCTTTCTAAAGGTGATCTTAGAGCAGTTTTTAAACACTATTTTATACATAGTGTGTTCATTTTACAAATTTAATTTGCACAGCTCGTTCTCATGTAATTTATAGATTAGATATAATACAATAATATTTGAAAATTCTCCTAGCTTGGTCTGGAGCAGTTCCACAGTGTAGCCATCCTGGGGTTCAATTCAGCAGAGTGGTTTATTGCTGCTGTTGGAACTGTCTTTGCAGGGTGAGAAATACCCATAGTTTTTTTTTTAAGCTTAAAAATTCCACACTTGCAATTTTTCAATTTAAATTGTACTGCATAATCGAGGTGCAGCTGGATTTGTGTATTCAAACTATGTCTAGCATACTGTTTATACCAGGGGTCCTCAATCTCGAGATCCATTTTCTTGCAGAGTTTAGCTCCAACCCTAATCAAGCACACCTGAACAAGCTAATCAAGGTCTTCAGGATTACTACAGTTGCAGGTAGGTATGTTTAATCCAGGTTGTAGCTAATCTCTTCAGGGAAGTTGATCTCAAGGTCCAGAGCTGAGGACCCCTGGTTTATACTATACATGCTGGATGAAGCCAAGCTACAGTTGCATTATTCCAACTGGTCTGTTAGTCTGACTTCACAAATATCACAAAAGCATACAAATCTAACTTTTAAAGTACATGTAAATGTACTTAGTGTGAAACATGGAACAAGATTACTAAAATGACCCTGGGTTAACGATCTCAAGTGTAAAAAGCTTGTTTACACATTGGTCAAGATGTTGCAGGGGCCTTTAACATCAAATAAAACATTAATTGAATTTATTAAAGTGGGAAGGGAGTATTAGGTCTAGGATCATTGCCCTCACATCTATATTTTGTTTGTGCTAGGGGTATAATGGCGGGTATCTATACCACAAACTCGCCAGATGCCTGCCTCTACGTTGCTAAAGACTCAAGAGCCAATGTCATTGTTGTGGAAAATCAAAAGCAGCTGGATAAGATTTTACAGGTAACATTTGGTCTACTTTATGTTCTCAACCTGGACCTCCTCATACTCAATAAGCAAGCTGATTAATACTCCTGTTTGTCTTGTTAGGTAAAGGATAAGCTTCCACACTTGAAAGCCATAGTACAGTATTCTGGATCTTTGAAGGAGAAGTTGCCCAATTTCTATTCGGTGAGTGTCTGATATAGAGATCTCTGAGTTAGCATGTAGGCCAAAGTCACCCAAAGAGTTACCATTACTGTTTGTCTTTGAACAGTGGGAAGAGTTCATGGGACTAGGACTGGAAGTTTCTGATCAAGAACTAGATGAAGTCATCAGTAGTCAGAAAGCCAATCAGTGCTGTGCACTTATTTACACATCTGGGACAACCGGATCCCCGAAAGGAGTGATGCTAAGCCATGATAACGTAAGCTGCTATGGAAAATGACATTCACAATACAGCAGCAATGTTTTGCTGCAGATTAATGAGTTTTAAATTCTGGACTCTTATAGATCACATGGACAGCCCACCATGCAAGCAGGGCTGGAGATATGCAGCCAGCTGAAATCAGGCAAGAGTCTCTGGTCAGCTACCTTCCTCTCAGCCATATTGCCGCCCAGATCTATGATCTCTGGACAGGGATTCAGTGGGGGGAGCAAGTTTCCTTTGCTCAGCCAGATGCTCTAAAGGTAAATGTTTAAGAACAGAACTTTTGTTTAGCTTTAGGCCAATCAGTCCTGCTCCTGGAGGGCCACCTTGCTGCAGAGTTTAGCTCCAATATGCCTGCCCTTCGTACACACTTCCTACCAATCTTACACACTCTACTGGAAGTTGGAACCCCTGCTTTAAATGTTGTATCATGATCAAATATCAGTGTTGTAGTCGAGACCAGGACAGGACCCGAGTAGATCAACTCTCGAAAGTCAGAGACCTGAAGTTGGTTGATTATATACATTATAATCAACCCCCCATCCAAGATTCCCGGTGCATCACGTCAACGGCCAAGTGCGGATACGCCGATTACCAACAGAGGCTATGGCACCTGGACACACTGTTGGGTGGACACAGTTCCGGTTATGCTGTGGGCAATGTTTTCTTGGGGCACTTTAGGCCTCTTTATCCCAATAGCACAATTACTGACAGCTATGAGGTATCTGAACTTCATTGCGGACCAAGTGCACCCATTCATGGTAATGGTGTACCCTGCCGGTGATGGCCGTTGCCAACAGGATAATGCACCATGCCACACTGCCAGAATTGTCAAGGAGTCAACTGTCAACTGTTGTAAAGGATTGAATTCTACTCTACATTGTTCTGGTGTTTACATTAAATTTTATGTTCCCTTTTAGGGGAGTTTAGTAGACACTCTTCGAGAGGTAACCCCTACAGCCCACATGGGCGTTCCTCGTGTTTGGGAGAAAATTATGGAAAAGATCAAAGAAGGCATTTCACGGTGTGGATACATGAAAAGGAAACTGGTGACATGGGCCATGTCTGTTAGTCTGGAGGCTAATCAAAGGCTTACCAAGTACGTCATTTGTTTTACAGTATATCACTGTCCACATTACATTGAAGTTATTTGAAGTTTTATTATGTTTATGATCATTTTCTTTAAATTAGGGATGAGGAGAAGTCATTCCTCTTCACTCTTGCAGACAGTTTGGTCTTGCAGAAGCTTCATGCTGAGCTGGGCATCTCCAATTGTGTGAAGTTCTTCTCGGGAGCAGCACCTATTGGAAATGAAACTCTTCAGTTCTTCCTTGGCCTCAACATTTGGCTGTATGAAGCCTACGGGATGAGTGAAAGCTCAGGACCCCACTTTATGTCTGGACCAAAAGCGTACCGATTTTCAAGGCAAGCCTTCTTACCTCAACTTACAGGTTGAGTACCTTCAATCTGAATGCCAATGATCAACAAGTTCACTGTCTAACAATTCCCAAAACTCTTCTAGCTGTGGTAAAGTGGTTCCGGGCTGCCGATACAAACTAGTAAATGTAGATGCTGATGGCATTGGAGAGGTGTGTTTCTGGGGCCGCAATGTCTTCATGGGATTCCTCAATCTGGAGGATAAAACAAAGGAGGCTTTGGATGAAGATGGATGGCTCCGGTCTGGAGACTTGGGAAAGGTAGATGAAGATGGCTTTCTTTACATCACTGGAAGAATAAAAGGTAAAGGATGCTATTTTTTACTAGCTTTGATGCTATAATTGGAATCAGGTTAGCTTAAAATGGCATTTCCATTCAATCTCTTTCCATTCAGAGCTTATCATCACGGCTGGAGGAGAGAACGTTGCCCCACTTTCCATAGAGGATGCTGTAAAACAGGAGTTGCCAATCATCAGCAATGCCATGCTGATTGGAGACAAGAGGAAATTTCTGTCCATGCTGCTAACGCTAAAGGTAAACTATGCCTTGAGAAAGGCTCTGGCTTCAACAACTCAAACCATTTAGGTTAATCTATTATTCCTTTCCTTGGATAGTGCACAATCAATCCGGAGACTACAGAACCCACTGACATTCTTAGCTTGGGGGCTGTGGAATTCTGTCAGCGGCATGGTAGCCAATCGACAAAGGTGTCAGACATCATTGGAGGAAAAGACAAGATAGTGTACCAGTCCATTGAAGAGGGCATCGCACGGGTCAACTCAAAAGCAACCTCAAATGCCCAGCGCATTCAAAAATGGACCATAATAGGGAAAGATTTCTCAATTGTTGGAGGAGAACTAGGTGAGTGCTGTGCACACATTACTTTTATCCAATGGGGACAAAAATAATATATTTTCTGATGGATCTTTACTTCTACTGAAACTGGAACAATAGTTATTTCCAAAAGATAATAGAATTATGTTACTTTTCAGGTCCTACAATGAAACTACGTCGCCCAGTGGTGTTGCAGATGTATCACAGTGAAATAGAGAGTTTTTACAGAGAATAGACAACCTCCAGACTGGCTGCATCTCTGTTAAAGATACTGTTGCTTTTTTGGCCAATCATATTGTAGAAATTAGATTAATGATTTATTTTTTTTAAATCTAAAAACACTAAGTGCCCTAATTTTTTTAAATTTCTATCATTAAACATACTGTTAATTGTCTTCCATGTAAATTGGATATGTTTAATATTCTTGTATGTTTTGCCCAGATCTTAAAAATAAAACTTGTGCTTTGCCGCTTTGTCTATGGATTTACTGTATTTGTTAATGTTAGTTTATGCAGTATTATTATAATGATCTTATAATAGTGCTCTGTAAAAATAAAGACATGAGTTGTTTTGTCCATAAAAATAGACGTATACATATCCATCCAAAGTCATGTCTTGATAGTACAGTCATTTCACAATTGACACAGCAAAGGTCAAGAACTGTTTGAATTATATTAATTGTTAACCATAATGCAAAGTTCATAGCTGATGTAAAAGCTTAAGCATAAAAATGTGAAACATATATTCACGGTTTTAACGGATTTACCACACTTTGAAGCAAGAAACAAAACAAAAAACGAAATAATTCAAAATACCCTTTAGGTATTTACGCCTCTACTATTTGGACAAGATTATTCCTGTCATATGACAGAATGGCAAATTTTCATAACACATCAAACCAGAGAAAGTGTCCAGTCAATAAATACAGTTTATCTTAGATTATGTAGTTCCTTTTTGACAGATTAAAACAGCTCACAAATACAGTCACTGAAGGACAAGAATTTAAGACAGTGCTTTGCGGTTCTGGAGAAACGAAAATGCAGACACTTAGTAGAATTGTGCGCAGATATCAGAATGATACGAAAATTATTATTTTTTGTTTTTTTTGACTGTCAGTTCTTTAGGCATCAGATCCAAACATACACACTAGAAAAGCCTCAATCCATGTCCTGCACTCTTCGGCAGATGTCAGCTGTGAACTCTGAGCACTTAGAGTTTCCACCGAGGTCTTTAGTCAGAACCTGAAATATTAGATGGGTAACAGACATAAAAAAACAAACTCTGTCTTGATGGTGGAAGCTAGAATCTAAATTCATATTCAATGACTGATCCTACCTTTTTTTCCCGTATGGTGTCGAAGCAGGCCATCTCAATCTTATTAGCATGCCCATGCAGTCCTATGTGGCGCAGCATCATGACGGCACTCAGCAAAAGGGCGGTGGGGTTCGCCAGGTCTTTGCCTGCGATGTCGGGGGCAGTTCCGTGTACCTAACACATAAAAAAATGGATTATGATATGTGACCCTGGACCAACAAAATTGATATTCTGAATAAATAAGCTTTCCATTGATGTATGGTTTGTTAGGATATAACAATATTTGGCCGAGATACAACTATTTGAAAATCTGGAATCTGAGGGTGCAAAAACAAATCCAAAATCTTGAGAAAATCGCTTTTAAAGTTGTCCAAATGAAGTCCTTAGCAATGCATATTACTAATCAAAAATTAAGTTTTGATATATTTACGGTAGGAAATTTACAAAACATCTTCACGTAACATGATCTTTACTTAATATCCTAATGATTTTTGGCATAAAAGAAAAATTGATAATTTTGACCCATACAATGTATTGTTGGCTATTGCTACAAATATACCAGTGCTACTTATGACTGGTTTTGTGCTCCAGGGTCACATATATGGAATGATGCTATTTGATCAATCACTCCATTGTGAAGCTATTGCATCAGAGTCCAATACATACTGATTCAAATATGGCGACACCATTTGCTCCGATGTTTCCACTGGGAGTGACTCCAAGACCCCCAATCAATCCGGCACACAGATCACTGAAACCCAAATCAAAGCCTGGTGAGACTTGCACTTTGTAGATAATCATATCACATTTATTATCAAATTATGCTTTAGTTTATACAGACTCACCTCAAGATGTCGCCATAAAGATTAGGCATTACCAGTACATCAAACTGAGAAGGATCTTGCACCATCTAGTGGATAATCACAATACAAAGTAATGTAAAGGCTGTGAAAGTAAAATGATTTCTGGGTCACTACATTGAGCAGGTCTTCTAATAACTCTCATAAATTATTAAATGGTTTGAGAATTATTACAAAGTTGATCATCATGAAATTTAATTTACATGAAAAGGGGGACCACATTTATTTTCAAATGCGGATTAAACTACAGGGAAGCCAAGCCCAAACTGTATTCGCGGTCTGTGAATGCAATGCACAAGATTTCTGTATTTTCCATACGTATAAGTAAAAAAGGTCAAACTGAAACTGAGAGCATGCAGCACTGCATATGCTTGTAATTGTTAACTAGATATATCAAATATATTATGTATTAAATAGATGATTATTTAAGAAAAACTGTATGTAATTAAAATAAAGCTGAAATAAAATATAAACATTGAAATAAAATATAATACAATATAAGAAAAAATGTTAATTGAAAAACTCATTTAAACTTTACAAAATGAGAAATAAGACAAAGTTGAAGTATTAAAAAGTAAATAAAAATAGAGCTCCAGGTATATAGAAATACAATATAAAAAACTAATAAAAACAGCAAAAGCACATTTAAAAAAAAAAAACCTTATGTTTCACAGATGAATAATGAATGAAGTTCTCTTGTAAACATACATTGAGACAGACTGTATCCAGATACATCTCAGTGAATTTCACGTCCTTGTAATTCTCAGCAACCTCTCTGCACTTCCTCAGGAACAGACCGTCGGACATTCGCCTAGAAGACATCACTGAATTTAGCATCTTCATATATTACAATTATTTTGTAATTAGATCCAACAAGACATTTGTTATCAGTAAAAACTTGTTATACAGAAATTCTTCATAGCTACAAAGTTACTATATGTGATTTGTGACTCTCACATGATGTTGGCTTTGTGAACGGCTGTGACACTGGCTCTTTGGTTATTCCTGGCGTACTCAAATGCATACTCAGCGATGCGCCTGCTGGCCTCCTCTGTGATCAGTTTAATACTCTGCACAACTCCATCCACAATCTGATTAAGAGTGAAAATAGTGCAAATATAATATTGAGATAACCAGATCTTGGCAAAACCATGTTTAGGTTTCGAAAAACAGGGTCAGGTTAGCTCATACAAAAGGGCAAGATATGATGACTGTTGTACAAACTCAGATTTAAGTTTGCACAAGTTTCATATGGTGGACTTGATCTATAAGGCAACTTAAAGGAATAGTTCACCCAAAAAGGAAAATTGTGTCATTAATTACTCACCCTCATGTCGTTCCAAACCCATAAGACTTTTGTTCATCTTCAGAACATAAATTAAGATATTTTTGATGAAATCCGAGAGCTTTCTGACCCTGCATAAACAACAACGCTACTACCACGTTCAAGGCCCAGAAAGGGAGTTTGTTAAAATAGTCCATGTGACATTTTAACGAAGCTACAAGAATACTTTTTGTGTAAAAAAAAATTTGAATAAAGTCGTTATTTTTGTTACCTTTGCGCACAAAAAGTATTTTCGTAGCTTCATAAAATTAAGGTTGAACCACTGATGTCACATGGATTTTTTTAACGATGTCTTTACTACCTTTCTGGGCCTTGAACGTGTCAGTTGTGTTGCTGTCTATGCAGGGTACAGATGAACGAAGATCTTACAGGTTTGGAACAACATGCAATTAATGACAGAATTTTCACTTTTGTGTGGACTGTCCCTTTAATGCTTTATGTATAAAACCACATCATGTACATTACCATTTAAAAATTTTGGGTCTGAAAGTTGTTGTTTTTTTTTATATCAACAGAAAATTTGAGAAAAGTAAAAAGATGTTTTAAAATTTACACTACTGTTTGGAGTCGTTGTGATTTTTTAAATGTTTTTGAAAGAAGTCTCTCACAAAGACTATATTTATGTGGTCAAAATCACAGTAAAAACTGTAATACTGTGAAAACTGTGTTCTATTTTAATATATTTTCAAATGTAATTTATTCCTGTAATGCAAAGCTGAATTTCCAGCATAATTACTCCAGTCTTCAGTGACACACGATCCTTCAGAAATCACTTAAATATGTTGATTTGCTGCTCAGGAAACATTTCTTATCAATTTTGAAATGAGTTGTGCTCCCTTATGTTTTTGTGAAAATTTCTCTGAAACATAAATCTTCATTATACTAGGGTTGTGACGGTGAGGAAATTTTCCCATCGGTTAATCGACGTGTGACAACACCGGTAATCACCGCGGGGGCGTTCCCTCTTTTCCTTGCTTTCCTTCGCTTTTAAATAGCTTGTAAAAGCGGCGTGCGCATTTTTCTTTCACTTTCAAATAGCGGCAATTCGGCGTAAAGCAATTGTTCGTTTTTAGTTCGTTAGAATTTTCCCTCTTTTCCTCGCTTTCCAATAGCTTAAAAGCGCCTTGAACATTTTACTTTCACTTTTGAATTAGCGACAGTTCGGCGTCAATTGCTTGAATGCAACAACAAAATATAACGTCAAACTCACTTTAGCCTATATATAAAACATTGAACTTTTATTAACAAAACAAATACAAATACACCATGCTATATGGCAGGCTATGCCTAATATAAAATAACAAATAACTTACATAAAGTTTAAATAGGTATACAAAACTGGAAATAGGCTAAGTAAACATGTATAATATATAACCAAATAAATAAGAAACGTAGAACGTTTATTAGCAAAACGA
>NW_015549624.1:866242-896248 GCF_001515605.1 Sinocyclocheilus anshuiensis | reverse complement strand
TCCTCGGTGGGCAAGTGATGTAACCGGTGTTGCGGCTTAACACCGGTATCACCGTCAACACCATCTATCGTGGCAAGCCTACATTATACGTCTTTACTGTCACTTTTAATCAATTGAATGCATCCTTGCTGAATAAAAGTATTAATCGCCCCTCCCCCAGACCCCCAAAAAAATCTCACTGACCCCAAACTCTTGAACCGTAGTGTACAAGTTCATAACGTGAACAGACAAAGGGAAGATCGCATGAATGGAATGTGACGACCCGAAGGTCATTTCACATGACGCTTGGACACACTATGGACTGGGACCAGAGACAACTGATTTACAGCAGCCGAGTGGCACCTACCTAAAGAATAAACAGCACTGAAATATGAGCTGTGCCACTGAATTCCCGCTAGCGCTGCATGAGAAACTGGTTAAGACAGCATTAGATGACAATAACACGACCTTTGACATTTGTGATGAAGACAATCAGCTGCTGAGGGCTCCAAAAGTCAAATGACATCCTATTGTGCTACACTGGAACTAAAGGTCTAAATGCAGTTGCGGGACAAAAGTATGTGAACCCCATAAATCCTGATGTCAGACTAACTGAGATGCTTTGGCATTAAGAATACTAAACTAGTTTTTAATGATGAATGGTCCAATTTAACACAAAAAAAAAAGGACTTATTTATAAAGTCAGATCCAATTTGATGACCAATTGATGTAGAAATCCATTAAATCCAATGGGTTCACATACTTTTTCCTGCAAATGCAGATCTCTGAAGTAGAAATCAAAAGAATGAGAGCAACTAGCCCTGGTTTGGTTGGGTTACTGGGTAAATAGTTTAAAAGACAGGTGAGCACTCATACTTACCAAATGTTCAATCCCACTGTACTCTCCTTCCGTGTTTTCTCTGATGGTGACAAGATCCACATCAGTGTAAGGCGTCTTATAGCCCTCGATTGACACACAAGGACGCACATTAGCATACAGGTCAAAGGTCTTCCTTAGCAGCAGGTTCATGGACGGGTGTCCAGCAGCAATTGGTGTTTTCAGTGGTCCTGTAATATAATTCAATTTTGATCATGTAAGTTTCCTATATACTATGAAAATTTGCCTAATATGATACACAGTCAGCATATTTACCTTTTAATCCAATTTTGTTTTTGTCCATCGACTCTTTGGCCTCAGGAGGGATCATCCACCTGCCTCCAGGTCCTTTGATGGCGGTGACGTTTCTCTCTTCCCATTGAATAGGGGCCTGGGTGAGGAAAAAGTTCACAACTAAGATTTAAAATAGAGCACAAAAGGGTTAAAAAAAATATAACCGTAGCTCAGTTTTAAACCTGACATGCAGAAAACCTGGATAATGCACTTGTTGGAACTTGCAGCCTGTGCTGCATTCCCGAAGAGTAAAACAACAGATACTTACCTTAGCTGCTTCAAATATCTTCATTACTGCAGTGGAGATCTCTGGACCGATTCCATCTCCAGGAATTAACGTTACAGTTTGAATCTGTCCAAATAAAGCACAGAAAACAAGACTGAATCTGGAAATGGATCACAAGTATCACAATCTGGCAATCTGAGGCTTTCTACATAAAGTTTAGACAAGGAATTTGAGGATTTTAATACAAAAGGTCATGAAGTTTGAACACTGCTGGCTGCTATAACTAACGTCTCCAGAATAGCAAGGACAACAAAGGCATCCATTTCAAGTTTTGCTGTTTGTTTTGAGTAGGTCTGACTCATTCTGCTTTTACTAGTGCCAAAAAACCAACGCCTTCAGGTGAACAATCTTGACTGAAGTAACTACTCAACTGGCACAACTACATAGTTTCTGCAGGCAGCAAAATTAATGCTTAAGACTTATTTTGTGATTGAAGCTTTATACCCAAGGCTGGACATTAAGCTCTTCCAAGTGCTTGCCTTTCAGGCAACTAAAACTGACCTTTTATGTACCAAACCTTTTTTTCCCCAACAATATAGTGTATGGCTTAAACACATAAAACTACTATAAAAATGGGATTTGAAGAAAAGAAGATTTTTTTTTTGACATTTTTTTAAACATAAAAATCTTTTGTTTTTATTTACACTTTAATCAGTTTTACCTGTCAAACTGCATATTTTCACATTTAAGGTCACTGTATTCCATGTTCCTAATATTTGTAACATATTAAAACATTTAAAAAATGGTTTGGGACAAGTGATGTAAAAGCTAAGCTTTACAAATGAACCAAACTGTACATTATAAATGAACCAAACTGGACCACAAACTACTTTCATATTGACCATGGTACTAAATTTTTACCATATGTGACCCTGGACCACAAAACCAGTCTTAAGTCGCTTGGGTATATTTTTAGCAATAGCCAAAAAAAACATTGTATGGGTCAAAATTATCTATTTTTCTTTTATGCCAAAAATAGGATATTAAGTAAAGATAATGTTCCATGAAGATATTTTGTAAATTTCCTACCTTAAATATTTCAAAACTTAATTTTTGATTAGAAATATGTATTGCTAAGAACTTCATTTGAACAACTTTAAAGGTGATTTTCTCAGTATTTAGATTTTTTTGCACCCTCAGATTCCAGATTTTCAAATAGTTGTATCTCTGCGAAATATTGTCCTATCCTAACAAACCATACATCAATGGAAAGCTTATTTATTCAGCTTTCAGATGATGTATAAATCTCAATTTCGGGAAATTGACCCTTATGACTGGTTTTGTGGTCCAGGGTCACATATTTGTGTACCACACTATTTACATTCAATGTGTTTGCAAAAAATACCATACAAATATCGTGGTACATGGTACGTGTTGGTTTGAACTTACGCCTCTGGAGAAGGTTCTGGGCTGTGGGCTCTGAGTCTTTATGTCTCCCATTACACGGGACACCTGCAAAGACAATTTCAAAGATAACAGATCAATAACACTGGAAGACAAATTTAAGCTGATACTCCCTGATACACAAAGCCCAAACCATTTATTAAAATGCAAGCAAATTAACCATGCTTTTAAAAAGCGCTGTGTTTAATGCGACTGCCACTATGGCTGATCTTCACCGTGGCTCTTTGCAAACAAGCACACAGCAGCTAAAGCAGTTAATTAGACTGAGCCAGACTTAAAAGACTAAGTATGATCCCATTAACTCTGCATGCAAACTTTTAAGTGCTTTTGAACACAATGCGGAAAGTGCAATTAAGGCAACAAGCATGTACAAGGTGAATTACACCAGGGATCATCCTGAGGTCAAAAGATTAAACAAATACAAACCAATTAGTTGTGATTAAATGTGAGTTATTAAAAAGGAAAGGACTTATCCCTGGTGTAAAATGAGGGGTGTAGTTTCACAAATCTGCAAAAAGTTGAGTTTAAATCAGCCTAGAACATTAAGGCTACTGGTCACTGATGATCACACACAAATGAGAAAGATTTTTTTTAACAAACCCCTCAAAGAAGACAGCAGATCTGATGGGGACATTACTTGTTTTTGTTTTCCACAAAGCAATGTGTACTGTGAGAGAGTGGTGCCATAAAACTGTGAAGCAAGATATGTGGCCTAAAAAAGCATTTGGACACTTTGCCATTTTTTTTTATTAATCGCCATTCAGAATGACACTTAACGGGGTCATATGATGCGATTTGCGACTCTGTTGCCCTTTCGGGCTTGAACTGATGGTTAAAATAACGACATTATTAACTGTCTTGATATTTACTTTGAAAGCGTGAATATGGTAAGGAGCTGTGACGAGAGGGGCGGGGCCGAGAGCCGTGGGAACGGAGCGAGGCCGGTGGAGTAATTGCTAATGCGCGACACCTGCGCCACTCACCGGTCTCGAGTCCCACGGAGGAGCTCCGGAAGGATTAAAGTAGGAGTGACAACAGTGAAAGGAGAGAGGACCAGGCCTGGAGTTTATTTTGTATTTTGGTTTTGTTTGTGCGCGACAGTCGGCCGCGAGGGGCTGTCGCGCTATTTTGTGTTTGTTTATTTTATTAAAGTTTGTTTAAATGTCCGCCGGTTCCCGCCTCCTTCTTCCCGACTTACGAACTTTGCTACAGGGGCGTTACATTTCCGATGCGTGCTTGTGGTGTTCGACCAATCACAATGCACTGGGTCAGCTGGCCAATCAGAGCAGACTGCGCTTGTCAAAGGAGGGGGCTTTGTAGAAAATGAAGCGTTTGAGAGAGGCGGGGCATAGAGGACCTACAATAATGTACAGTATTTGAAAAAGAATGTGTTTTTTGAACATTAAAGCATGTCAACATATTCTGTTATACCAAATACACAAAATAATGATCTTTAAAATAGCATCATATGACCCCTTTAAATATGACTGTGTCACTGCAATAGATAACAAAATATCCAATAATATCCAAATATCTAAGACCCAGCACACTTTTCTCTTTTCAACCCAAAAAGAGGGTTAAAAGGTTTTAACTTCATTTACACATACATACATGTATGTATGTACGTTCAAAATTTAGACATTTGTAAGTATCACAACACCTTTTATTTGTCACCTCAGGCACCTTCTTACTTCTTTGGTAAGAAAAAGAATTTAGTTTTGAGGAAAGATCTAGTATTTCTTTTTCTTCTTTATTTTTTTTTCCCCCCAATGACATTCATACATTTCATGCAAGGCTTTAAGAGTCCAAACACATTTGGAGCCACTGTATATCTGTGGAAATGATTCCCCCATCATTTACCTCTATTTTATATTTCATATCCCTCCAATACTAGTAAAATGAATCTAAACTACATCATAACCCATAGGTTATAGGTAAAACAGCAGTCTGAATGACACAAAAGGTTTTTCTGCACCTTCTCATGTCTTATCACTTATATTCATGTTTCTTTTCCTCGTCTAGAAGAACATTCAGTCCATAATGGAAGTCATAAATTAAGTCTCTGGTCTAGTTTAGTCTTTACATCAGCCAACTCTTGTTCACTAAGCCAACATGTCGAGGTGACCTTCATCCACCAGATTGGTTGGTTAGTTAGCGTTAATGGTTCTCCTTGCACATTTAAATCAGCTGTTTTACTCGACTCATTTATAAACTCTATTTCTCCCTGACTATTTTAATGTCCATGTCAGATTTGCCATCTTTAATGACTATAAGCCGTTGCGCGCTAGCAACTGAGATGCGCGTCTTACTTCCGGAGCCGAGCTCGCCTCACTTATCCGCACGCCGCATCTCTCGAGAAGTTTTAGGAGCTGAAAAAGCAAGAATGTAGTTTTAAATTTCATAACCTGACCTTACTGTCCTCCTGGTTGAGTCTGCATACTATTTGGGGGTATTACGCGCAATAATGTGTGGATGGTGAGGATGACTGCAGAGGTTGAACATCTGTGGCTTTCGCCTGAGGCGTGATTCATTCACGAGATTAATACGCATCGTGTCATTCTCTTAACTACATTTATATTTGTTAAAAGACTAGTAAATGAGTTGACTGAGAGCTGTTAAATGTGTTAAACGTGTAAGTGCCGGTGTGAAGGGCATGCAGTACAGGGCCGCTGTAACTCAACGTTTTCAGCGCAAGCTAAGTATATTCTTACATTCATACCACACAGTCATATTTGGCAAAACACAGCACAGATTGCTATGATCTGAGGTTTGTCATATAATGTAGTTATTACCGTTGACCTCCACGCGTTTCCAGCCATCCTGTGCTAATCGTGTTTAGGCGACTTCTCAATGCAGCTCTTCGGACGGTGTCTCATCCTCTACTACGAGTATCTAGGGTTGCCAGGTTGTAACTACACGACTAGGATGCTATGCGTTGCCTTACGGCAGGGTTTTTAATCGTTTTGATCTCACGGACCCCCAAATATGATCATCCAAAAGACAGCTATTTTCATGTAAAAAAAAAAGTAAATTCTATCTATCATGTAAAATTTTTTTAAATTCTATCTATCTATCTGTCTGTCTGTCTGTCTGTCTGTCTGTCTGTCTGCCTCCCGTTCCATCTATCTGTCTGTCTGTGTGTGTGTGTGTGTGTGTGTGTGTGTGTGTGTATATGTATGTTATTTATTTTTAGATTTTTAGATTTATATTTGTTTATATGTTTATATAGATATTTATGTTACATTATTACATTTTCCTAATCACTATGTATTTATTTAAAATACATTAATTAATTTCTTCTGTTTTATTTGAAATAAATGTTTAATATTTGTTTATTTATTTACATTTTTACAATGCTTTTCTAAATAAATAAATAAAAGACCTCCAGCACTACTAAGGTGCGTTTATCTTATGAGATTTCAGCGTTTAGAAGATGCAGGTGTAGTTTTTTATTTTTATTAATTTTGTTATTAATTCACAAATGTTCCCAACAAGTTACAACTGAGATTTGCTTATCAACATGCAAGACTCCCAAAAGGGGGATTTTCTTAAACTTGGCAACTATTAGCCCACTTCTCTGCATTCGGCTGTGAAGACATGCTGAACGCTGAACTCCCCCTACTGCACCGGATGCCACAGTACATTTTCGACGAAAATACGTAAAAAAAAAAAAAAACCTTTTCATTGTGCACCGTGACTTACCCCCCCAGGTTCAAAACGAAATCATTTTTGTTTTAGTGATTGAATTGTAGGAAAGTAAAGAATTCACGAGGTGGGTAAGTTTTACATTTGTTGCCTGTATTGACTAGACCAATTCATGTAAAGACCAGAAGATGGAGTTGTTTTTCTTGAATGTGTTCAGAACAATATTTTATACCTTACTTGTGAAATACTAGATGTATTCACTCAAAAGTCGAAACTGAAAATTCTTACACCATTCAGATCATTCTGCCTGCTATATTCAACGGAAGAAAGAACGTCTTTGTTTGGAGCAACATGTGGGTGAGTAAATGTTGAATGTTTATTTTTTGGGGTAAACTAGCACTTTAACCATAACACTCGACACTTTTTAATAAGCAGCTTTTTTACATTATCTGTAGGATTAATAAACAGACACGAGGACATCTTCTGGCATGAATGTACTTTATCCAACAAAATGTAAATACAAATATGCAAAGCTGATCATATATCATAAGATTTCGATGTATTCAAAAACAAAAAGCTGCTTGAGCGAATAAAAAGAAACAATATAGTATGAAACAAGCGATTTAAAAATCATCCACATTAGGCATACAATAAAAAGGCAAAAAGCATTCACTAAAAATTGTAAACAAGAAGAGCAACATGGGAAAGCTTCAGAAGTGGTTGAAAAACAATACAAGTGCTTCACCATTACGAAATATACAATAGCAGCATTTTAAGCATAACATTAATTACAGCACTGTGTTAGGAGTGCAAAGAGGAATTGTCTTGATTGTGAACATCCTGAGACAGTGATCAAATCGGATTAGGGGTAACTACAGTATTGGTCTCTCTAAACGGTGGAAAATCAGAAAGAACTCAAGTGTAGTTACAAAAACTAAACCCTCACACTGCAGGCAACACGGAGCATTTTGGATTTCTGGCACCGGTGATGCGTCAAGCTTATGGACTTTTAAAAAGACATAGAAAAAGCTGTGGAAAAAAAACATATGCATTCTTATGGAATGAGATCGAGAGATTCCCAGATTTAAACGGCATACTGCTTTGGTTGGTTCTTGAAGCTGATGGTCCGTTCGTTTTGTGAGATCACGTGGGCTGCCCGACTGTTCAGCAGCCTGCATTCATGGAGAACATCTGTTGAGATGATTACCAAAAAGATGTTAAATTAGGGCTTTGGAAATGTGACTGCTGATGTGTTTGAAGAATGTTCTGATTCTTTTTGGTTTTGATTAATGAATGAAGATGATTTTAGTCCATACCACTGAATTGTTTATAGGCTTCATCAACTATGGCATTGTTTGATCTCTTTATCTCCCAAAAACCATCATCCACCCAAGGTTTGGTCTCTGGCAACTCAGGCAGTTGGCCATTTTTATACATGCCTGCTACAAATAAATAAATAATAAGTAATAAATAAACAAACAAACAAACAGAGAAAATAATATTAAAAAGCAATTAAATAATGTTATTAATAAAATATATTACTTAATATTAAAAGTGCTTTTAAACATTGGATTAAAATAACATCTATTTTAATATATTTTAAAATGTAATTTATTCCTGTGATGCAAAGCTGAATTTCCAGCATCATAACTCCAGTCTTCGATGTCATACGAATCTTCAGAAATCATTCTAATATGCCGATTTGGTGCTCAAGAAACATTTCTTATTATTATTATAATTATCTCTGTTAAAAAGCTTTTAAGTATTTTTGTGGAAACTGCTATACATTTTTTTTTAGGATTTATTCATGAATAAATATTTCAAAACAACCGCATTTATTTGAAATAAAATATTCTGTAACAATGTAAAAGTCTTTACTGTCACTTTTGACCAATGTAATGCATCTTTTTTTGCTGAATAAAATGAATAATTACTTTTATTGTACTAACCCTAAACTGTTAGTACAGTTGGAAGTGTATTTTTAGGGCTGTCAAAGTTAACATGCACTAATTAATCAAACATTTGATGCAAAAAAATTTTTTCATTTCATTACAGTTGTTTTAGCGTTTAAGCGTGATATTACAATATACACAAAATTGCATGACATAAAATAATACACAAGTGCATTGAATTTTTCTCTTAAAATCTATTAAATGACAGGAATAAAATTCCAGCAAATACCTTTAATAGTATCATCAATATCTTTGCATAGTTGGTATAAGTCACTTCCACGTCCCACCACCCTTTCACCTGAAATGACACGTTAAAAGACAATTTGATAACTTGCTAGACTGAGTATAAAATGTAATGCACAACCGCATGTGAAATAACAAAAAATGTGTTTAGCAAAATTCCATTACAAACTCACCATCCAACACTTTCATGTTTGGGAAATTTTCAAGAATAAGAGTCCGGTATGATAAATTCTTGCAGACTGTAGCAAAATAAATTAGTAAGAATTAAGGACCAGATTTAGAGCTCCAAAAACATTTAATCAAAAAAAAAAAAACAGAAAACCACTAACCTGGATTGGTATAATTATAGGTGTTGTCCTTCATTCTGATGCTCTCCAGCTTCTTTAAAGACTTCAGTGCATGAAGATTATCAACACTGTAGGTGCAATGCATCATGTGTGACATAGAAAGGTGGATAGGAAAGCAGATAAATATGAGTAGCTAAAAAGGCTGCTTACCTCGGTATCACATTGCCAGCAACATTCAAACTCAGTAAACCTTCACAGCTGGAAAGAGGTTCTGAGAAGAAACATGTTCAACTCCGAAAGTCAGATATAATATCACAGATATATAATCACATTAAAAGAATAGTTAATGTAAAAAAAATTATTTTCAGGATACCAAGATATTCATTGGAACAGAAATGTAGCATTACATCACTTGCTCACCAATGGTTCCTCTGCAGTGAATGGGTGCCGTCAGAATGAGAGTCCAAACAACTGATAAAAATATCACAATAATCCACAAGTAATCCACAGTCAATCAGTTGACATCTTGAGAAGTGAAAAGCTGCATGTTTGTAAGAAACATATCCATGAAGATGTTACTTTAAACTAGGGCTGCACGATAAATCGCATGCGATATTTAACGCGCATCTTGTCAGAAAAGCCGGTTCTGTAATCAGCGGTAAATCTCCATCACCTGCGGGCTTTCACATTGAGCAGCATTAACTACACAGAGCCGTTGTTCACTGATGAGCTGCGCAAAAAATCGCGCGAATATGAACGTGGTTTTGTGCAGCTCATCAGTGAACAACGGCTCTGTGTAGTTAATGCTGCTCAATGTGAAAGCACGCAGGTGATGGAGATTTACCGCTGATTACAGAACCGGCTTTCTGACAAGATGCGCATTAAATATCGCATGCGATTTATCGTGCAGCCCTACTTTAAACCTTCAATAGTCCTCTATCCATAATAGTGTTTTCTCCTGTGAAAAAAAACAGCTGTAAACAATTATGTTTGTGGATTTTGATGTTAGAGGACAACAGGAGATTGACTTTTTCACTGGAGAAAGCATTATTATGCATGGATTATGGACTCATATTCTGGCTAGAAGCAAACTTTAAAGTTAAAACGTTAAAGTAAAGTTAAAGTTTTCCCTTAATAAAATGTTAATTGATGGACTGGAATCCATTATTGTGATGTTTTATCAGCTGTTTGGACTCTCATTCTGACGGCACCCATTCACTGCAGAGCAATTGCTTTATGTGAGCAAGTGATGCAGTGCTAAATTTCTCCAAATGTCTCTGCTTTGAAGAAACAAACTCATCTACACCGTGAATGGCCTGAGGGTGAGGAAATTTTCAGCTAATTTTCGTTTTTGTTAGAACTATTAAATTAAGATTGAAATAACTATTACCTAAATTAGAGATTCTGTTGGCTGACAAGTTAAGAACAAGAAGTCTTCGTAGAGGTGAAAGAGGCCCCAGATTTGTGATGTTATTTCCAGAGAGGTCCAGCCTCTCCAGGTTTATACAGTCTCCTATACATCCAAGATCATAAATTCCTGCAAAAACACATGCAAGATTGTGTTTTTGTGTATTTCGAGAATGTATTCTGCAGACAATAAAATCAGTATCATCTTACCTAAATTCCTAAGCTTGAGAAACATAATGGACTCCAAATCGAACTCCCCGGTGCGGGACTTCAGAAGCACAGTGGTGATCTTTGCACATTCTGTTTCTGGAATATGAGGAGAATGAGTGAGATCATACTTTATGCAGCATTATACTTCATGCAACTGAGGGGAGATTATAAATGTGGCTCTCCATGATTCCAAAGGTTCAAACGGTGATTACAGTTTTAATCTCGCTTTATGTGTGAACTCTCAAAGACCGGATTACAGCTGCAGATCTCCTCTAGGTTTAATTTAATGCCCAGGAAGGTTTTTTTTTTAATCACTATATATTAGGGATGTAACGATTCACTCAACTCCCGATTCGATTCGATTCACGATTTTGATTTCAAGATTCGATTCACGATTTTTTTATTTATTTTTTATTTAAATAACAAAACTAAATTGAAATTTTAAAACAAGCCCCAAATCAAATACATACGTAACACAAATAAATCTCTTCATATAAACAAAATAAGGCTTTGTCTGTGCTCTTTCCGTTTAAAATTAGAGGCAACCACTGCATTTTAATCATGATCCAAACAAAGATGCTGCATACATGCAACACGAGCAGTTTTTAATCTAAATTGGATTGTATAATTTCGAAATTTGAAGCAAAAACAGAATGGTTTGACTTCAGTTTAGAGAAACTATACATAAAAATATCTGCATGAAACAGAAACAGCAGACGAGCTGAATGAGACGCAGATTCACTCTCTGCCAGCAGGTGGCGCTTAAAGCGTTTCCTTGGTTTCCGCACAAAAACAAAGCAGCGCTGCACTTATGAACTTTAATATGCATTATACAGAGGCAAGATGAAAAGATACCATACCAAATACCATCTAAACTTTTCTAAAGACAGTAAGTTCCCCTCAGACATGCATTCATATAAACTCCTACCCCTAATTGAATCGCGATTTGTTTAGCATCTCAACCGATTTGAATAGTCACATATTTGAATCGATTTTCAACCGGCTCGCAGTTAATCGTTACATCCCTACTATATATATATATATAACAGCATCTTTGTGTCATTCCATAATTTGTAGTTTATTCTCTTTTTTTTTTTTACTTTAATAAATTAAAATAAATGAACTAATTAACTAAATGAGTAAATCAACTAATTAATGCAGATTGTATTTTAAATGTAGAAGGCATACCTTTTTTGTTTTGTTTTTAAATACAGATAATTATAATTATTACAGATTATTATTAATGCAAGAAAATCTTTTTTTTTTTTATCAAAAAAGGTTCTAAATAGTGTTATTAAACATAGTATACTTTATTTATGAATCATTTGTCAGATTTAGGTAACCTCTGACAAACATTTTGTCCTTAAACTATGTGAAAACATGCCAGTGATATTATTTTTATATTCTTACAAACTGGTTATTTTTGTTAAAAAGTAAAACTGGTTAAAACATTTTTGTAAATTTTTCCTTTCTCTTTGAAGTGTTAAAACAGTCATTCGCAGATTACAGCATGGGATGGATGTTTTGTTAATAAACGCTGGTGGGCATGTACAGTACATGCAGTGCACAGGGCAGATCTGAGCAGGTCTGACTGTTAGCTCTGCGGCTAGCCTCACTGTGGCGTCTGCCCTAGATACTCATGGTTTTAATGCGGGCATTATTTGCCCCCCTGCTGTTTCTCTGCTCCGATGTTTTTATTCATTTCAAGCGTTCTCTTGGTTTAATTAACGCCTGGATAAATTAATTATTTAAAGTTCAGCCCAGCCGGAAGTTGACCTTTCAGTGTTTTTTGTGCTTGCAGTGGTTGCTAGGATATTGTCATGGAAACAGGGACACGAACGCAGAACTTAGACATTTTTGTCACGATGTAAAGTTTGTATGAAAAGTTTGTTTTATAAATGGACTAAGTAAACAAAGTAAACTAAAAGTCCCTAAAAAGCGAAATATTATTATTTGTTTTGAGCCACGAGTGACTTGATGTTAAAAATACACGTTTTGTGTTATTAGCATCGATGATTCTTTCTTTTTGCATCGAACTTTATAACGTTCATTAAATCTTTGTGTTTTTATGTAGGCTCAATATGAATATAATTATAGTTTATACAGTATAGTAAAAAGAAACAAAAATTAGGCAAGAAAAAAACATAATTTAACTTTGTTTATAGCCTATCTAGTGTTTATCTCTCTCAGTTCTTAAATTATTTTACAAATGATATTAAATGTTCTTTATATTGCTCTTTAGAGTGGAAAAACGTTCTTTAGATTGTGATTATGGTTATGGAAATAGCAATGTGATTAGTCTTAGTCTTAAATCATTTCCTATAGCCTATTTTATTTATATTTTTAGTTGTTTTAAAATGTTAGGTTTTATTAGTAACTAATCATTTAAATAATAATGTTACGGTTATTATTAGATCAAAAGTGTAAACTTTTTTTGTAGTATTAATGTAATTTAGATATTTGCATTTATCCAGTGTTCTCTGTGTTCAGTGCTGCCCCCTGCTGGAGTGAAGTGTTAGTTGTAGTGATGGGAAGTCCGGTTCTTTTCCGCGAACCGGTTCTTTCGGACAGTTCGTTTCAATGAACCGGTTAAAAAAAACGGTTCATCGGTTCTTTTAGGCCCTAATGTAATGACGTCATTCGCATATATATATATATATATATATATATATATATAATTTAAGCAGTTTAATATATATTAAAGCAAGAACAAAAAAAGCTTATTTTGGATCAATAAAAAATTCCCAGAGATGTTCTGTATGATTTTTATGAGGCTTCACCTTGTTCTTAGTTTATTGTTTGCGGCATACAAGCGACTTTATTGTCTTTCCCAGTGCAACGTTTGTAGTATCTTGTAAGGAAATGAGTTTGCCATAGATTGATATTGATCTTAGATATTATGCTTGAGCTTTTAAACTTAATTCTATAAATCTTCATGATGTTCTTAAAACCAGTAGTAACCACACAGAAGTTTGGCACTTTTATTTATAATCACAATTTCTGTGTTTTATCATATATTATTTTGGTTCTTTATGTGAAACCTATGGTCTGAGCATTGAGGCATATCTGAGGACATCTGATCATATTGTTCTTTATCCTCCTCGTGCGTGAACATGTGAGAAGGTCTTGCTTTTGTCTTCCATAACAGCAGTCTGTCATGCTTTCGCGAAACATCATCTAGAAGTCTAGAAGGACTCAGAGAGGCTTAAATATTAATACCAGTGTAAGATACCCAGAAACCTCATTCTGATTAGTCAGCTGTTGCACTTTCTGATAGTTGCTGCTGCCAGAAGCTTTATAGTCTGTTTTTCTATCCATCTATCCATCCATCCATCCATCCATCCATCCATGTTATGTAACTGATTCATTGAGTCGGGTATATTAAGGAAATTTAAATAGTAGGCATCTGAGTTTCCAACTTGCCAATAAACAAAGTGCATCATGAAGATCGATGACTGTTAGCAACAATGGCCGCCACTCCTTGTGCTCTTTAATCACTGGGTTGTACTACCTGCATCAATGGAACTTGGCCATTTGGCTGATAGACTCATTCCTTACAGCAGCCAAGTCTCATCAAGTCATTCATCGTGCTGTAAAACAGAATCAGGTTATTGGGGGAGAATATTGTAGAAACTTTAGTGGCTAATCCTAGTAAATACCTGTTTTGAGACACATTTTGTTTGCCATAAAATTTTTTTACCTGTCTTAATATATAGTTCATGCAAAAATCTTGTTTCCAAATCTGTGTGACTTTTATGTAAAACACAAAAGGAGATCTTTTGCAGAATCAACTCGATTCCAATTTAAATTTAAATCAGTTCAGATTCATTTTGGTATATTTCAGTTATGTCCTTTTTTCTTACATATTAAAGAAGTTCTCTCAACTTCTGTGATTATACAGACAATGTTTCAAATGGATTCAAACTCATTTTGTGAATTAATCATTAAAAGAACCAGTTCATAATAATCATTAATTTCAGAAATTGGTTACACTGGTCATGCATGTTGTAGCTATAGTTTTTCATTTACTGAAAATAAGCTGGTTTATTAGAGTTGTTTGTTCATGAATTGGAATACACTGGTCATTCTGGATGTTTTTGATTTATTAAAAAGAACTGGTTCATGAGAGTCATTTGTTCAGGAATCAAAATACACTGGTTGCGTTGCATGTTTCTGATTCACTAGCTCAAAAGTGTAATTTGTTCGTGAATCAGAATACACTGGCCCTGCTGTATGTTTCCGGTTTACTAAAAAATATCTGCTTTAATTGTGTCATTTGTTTGTGAATCGGAATACACTACTTGCGTGTTTCTGATTCACTAAAAAGAACTGGTTCATAAGAGTCATTTGTTTTTTAATCAGACTACACTGGTCACGTTGTATGTTTTTGATTCACTAAAAATAACTGATTCATAAGAGTCATTTGTTTTTTAATCAGACTACTCTGGTCACGTTGTATGTTTTGATTCACTAAAAAGAACTGATTCATAAGAGTCATTTGTTTTTTAATCGGACTACTCTGGTCACGTTGTATGTTTTGATTCACTAAAAAGAACTGGTTCATAAGAGTCATTTGTTTTTTAATCAGACTACACTGGTCACATTGTATGTTTCTTTTTGCATGCAGCCCTCCAGAACAACTCTAATACAAGGATGTTTTGTGCCGTTATTTTTACTGTACAGTCTTTTCATTCCATCTCATTCAATACAGACTGCAAATTCACATTCATAACTCAAGAAAAAAATATTTCTGTCACTGAGGCTGAAGATTCAATTCAGCACTACTAAAAATTAAATAATAAAAATACCATCAAATATTGCCGGATGACTTTTATCCGATCATGACGAGCTAAATTGTTTCAATGATCCATTTTTACATATATAAATATTTGTAGAGTGCAGGACTATTTAGTACGTTTGATTTGTAACAACGCAAGGAAGCAGTGAGAATGATTTTAGTAAATGCCAGCTGCTCTCGTACCTTTATATTATGTCTGTATGACGTGATTATAAGAAGTTATGAAGAAGCCATTTCTTTCTCCGAGCATGTAATGTCATTATTAGATATGTGGGCTTACGTTTCTGGTAATAATTTAACACCGGGTCATCTATCCTCTGTGTTAATAACTCGCAACTGTGGCCTTACCTCACATCTCACAGATTCAAGCCTCAATATTTCAAATTAATGAGCAATTAACAGTACTCAAAGACTAATGCGCATAAATCACAGGACTGTCTTGTGAGCTGCTCCACTGATTTGGGGGATGGATTTTTTTTTTTAGCATAAAGCTGGCTGGTGTTTGGGTAAACATCATAAAAGAGAGCTTAATCATTAGCTAATAAATCTGTCGGCTACAGTAAGTGTGGTGAGGTAAGAAAGGAGCCACAGATCTGGGAAGGGTCTTATAATGGTTTTTTTTTGGCGTTTCGTGCTACAGTGGGCCGACAGCTGTTGTCGTTCCCTGCGGTCATATTGCCAGGCCTCGTTTGGCGTGTTGTTTTTTGTGATGGGTAACACTTATCAAACACTGTGAAACCTAAGAGGCATTGTGTGCTAATACAAAAAGGTGTTGAAAAAGGAGGAGCTCAGGTGTTGATCCACGTGCAGTCATGCAGTGTGAATGCAAAACCGTTGTTTAACGTTTCAGAGCACATGCTTTGGCTTATCGACACATTATTTGATATGCTTTTATTATTTTTAGAATTTAAAATAGAGTACCTCAAAGGTGCTATACACTACCTTTCATAAGTTTTGGGAATTTAATAGTAGTAAATTAATACTTATATTCAACAGGGACACTTTAATTTAATCAAAAGTGACAGTAAAACATTTATAATGTTACTTAAGATTTCAAAAATTTTATTTCAAATAAATGCTGTTTCTTAGAATTTTCTAGTCATCAAAGAACCCTAAAAAAAATAAGCATTTCAACATTAATAATAAGAGATATTTTCTGAGCAGCAAATCAGCATATTAGAATGATTTCTGAAGGGTCATGCGCACTGAAGACTGGAGTAATGATGCTGAATAAATTAATAATTTTTAAAAAAATATATTAAAATAAAAATTGTAATATTTAATAATATTACTGGTTTTATTGTATTTTTGATCAAATAAATGCAGCATTGGTGACAATAAGAGTTTTTTTTTTTAAGTTTTAAAAATCAAAACTTCATTTTACTTAATTTTCATCAAAATCATTTTACTTTTTTAAAATAAAATAAAAAAATCGAACTCCAAACTTTTAAACCGTAATGAAATAGATATTTTTTTTTTACATTATGCCAAAAATCATCCTAATGCCCGTCAGATATCACTAAAATAGGGAAAATTTGCTCACAGAAAACGTGGGTAAAAATTTTTTAAGCTAGATGTTGTTACAATTCATTTCTTGAACGTTTTATAATGGAACCTCAATTGTCTTTTAAATGTGTGTTCAGTGAAAAGTGATTTTCTTTTCTTTTTTTTTTTTTCATCTTAGGACTGCACCTGCTTTACCCGCAAGGAAATTCTTCGGTGAGTATAAACCTTTTTGGCATTCTCTGATTCGTTTTGGTAAATAACTCCGTAGAATTCAATGGAATGGTGTAAACGGTGTAATTTGTTTTAAAAAAAGTCCAATATGAATACGAAAACCCTTTCATGATCATTGTGGGCAGAATTTTTAAGTGAACTCTCCCTTTTGCATCTATTGTGTTATGCTCTACCAGTTCATTCAACTCTACTGCACTCCACTGGCTCTTACCAACCATGTCTAAGATCTATAAATCTCTCTCGCCCCATTCATACAACTAATTTTTCCCCTGTCAGCAGTTCAGCTCCAGTGATATTCATCCATGCTCATTCATACAGACCAGTCTGCATTTAACAGTCCGCTGGCTTCATTAGTATTCCATTCACAGGCTGTGCACCATTTGTTTGAGTGAAATTCATACACTTGCTCTGATGAGACCTGAGATCTAATAAAGAGAACCTGACCATTATAAAGGTTCTTTTTATGGGAATTGTCCTTTATGTGAGCCACCATTTATGCAAATCAACCGATTCCTAAACTCAAATCTAAAGCTCTGTTCCAAAACCTGCTTTGCATGAACAAATGCCTTTTAAGGAACCTCATAAGTGACTGATGTGGATGACTTTACATCAACAGCAAGACAAATATTGGGTAAAACTTGGGTAGTCCACTTTTTTCTCGACTTCGCTTCGTCATTTGGAACGCTCTATGTAGGCATCAACTCTTGTGTGTCACTGTAAATAAATTAATGTAGAACACATGAGATTAGCTTACAACCCTCTACATTGCGAGTAAATCACTCGCATATGTGACTAATACATATATATATATATATATATATATATACATATATTAGTATTTCAGTCTGGCGAGTAAACACAAAAATATACTAGCCAATGGCGATTCAATTGCCAAGGTGTCCGTTGAGGGTTGGCTTAGCTGACAGTATCTTTCCTTGAAAATATTGAGCAAAATTGTCAATTTTTAATCAGATTGAACTTTTTTGTCTCTACTTTTCAGTATTGAATAAAAATATAAATCAAATATATGTTATATAAAAGTATATTTTAGTTCAAATGTCTTTAAGCTTTTGTCATTTGGAATGCTCTACAGAGGCAGCAACTCACGATTGATTTGAATTAGCATGTGGCTATGCTAACTTTGTGATTTTAATGAGATTTTAAATGAGATTGAACTTGTTATTGCTAGTTTTCACTATAGACCAAATATAAATGGCTAACAGTGTGTTATTCCAATTTTTAATTAAATTGAACATTGTATTGATATTTTTCAATATTCGGCTCACGATTGATTTAAGCTGTTAGACATGTAGCTAAGCTAAGTGTAGCTGCATTTCTATTGCCCTTCAAATTGTTCAAATTGAAATTGAGAATTGAAAATACGCCCGTTAGAAACATCAGTTTCGCAAAAACTTCAATATATCGTAAAAAAACTTCCATATATCGCAAAAAAACTTCCATATATGGCTGTGATATACGTAAACTTACCAACATCTGTCACCATGACTTATTGCGAGAGGAAGAAATGACATTTTAGTCGCATAACATCGGTTAATGGAAACTGCGTAATTTCGCAAGTTTTTTATCGACATTTATAAAATATCGCAAAAGTTTTGCGCAAATCTGTAATGGAAACGCACCTACTGTGATAGCAAGCATAAAAATACATAGTACGCATATTAAGGAAAAGCATTTTTAATTAAATTTAACTTTATCTCTTTTACAGAGTTCTAATCTCAAATTACATCTTTGATTATAAGAATATGATATCCTGCCTTCTACCAACAAACAAACCCACAGGAAGCATTTTTGAATCAGAAGCCAGTGTTCTTAGGCGAGAAACATTGGTCCTGCTAAACAAGGGAGAGAGAGATTACATCCCATCCAGCCGAGATTTACAGCCTCGCTCTGTCTGCAAGAATGTGATTCCTTTCTTGCTTTTTTGTGGCTCTATCAGAATCTCTCCCTGACAGGCCGTGCAGCAAGCAGCAAAGCGTGTAATTGTCTTTAGCCACCAACACGACATTGCCTCGGTTGTAAGCCGTTGGTATATACTTATATAACACTGTTCTGTTGGCCCAATGCAGCAGCGCTCAGTGTAGCTGTACTAATCGGCTTTCAATCAGAAAGGATTGTTCGTACAATTAATCAGCATGAGCTTCAGGCTAAAACTAGAGTCCATCACTCAATTTCTCTGCCAGCCTCAATTAGACAATGTGGCTGCCCTCCAAAACCAGAATTTTCTGTACGTAGCTTGTAAGTTCTGTTAGTTTTTGATTAAAATAATTTATAGCATATATAAATCTTTGTTTATATTGTTAAATATGATCTAATCATAATTATTTAGCATATAAACAAAGTAAACAATGGCAACAGGATAGTTAAACAGTAGATTAAATGCTTCACTGCACAGCGACTGCAGTGAGTACACACACTGTAGTTAAAATGTGGATCAATCAAATATAATACTTTTAAACTTTACTATTAAATAGTCTAATCATGTTGTTTATGAGGCAAGTTTTATGTCACCATGGCCGCTGATGTTGTATCGAATGGAATTATTCGTCATAAAGCAACTGCAGCAACTGTAGCTTGATCTGAATTACAATTAGAGGCTGTTCACACTGAACATGTTTTTGTCTTCCATTGCTCTTCTTTTCCATTGTTGTTATATGTAAACATGCACTAGATGGATGAGTTTATCCATTGCGCTTACATCTCACATTTTTTGTAGCATCTTGCACTGAACATTGTTCTTAAAATGTGGTGATCAATTTTTGTTTTTATTCCACTTTCCTGCGTCTTGTGCCCCTGAGGTAAATTATTTGAGGTAAATTATCTGAAATTTGTTTAGTCTGGATTCAAACTCTTTTCTGTTTGGAGTTTTTCTTTTTTTGTATTTACTTTTTTCTTTAGTAGCTCTGTAAACACAAATAGGCTCAGTCACAGTTATTGACTCAGTCGTATTTTACAGCGCAGCTTAAGCAGGCCAGCCATTAGTTACAGCTAATAAGAATCCTTGCAATGGTGCTTTTATCTAGCATCCAGTGCTGCTTTGGTGCATTATATACACAAAACCACAGAGATCTCTTTATTTTTATAGCTATATGTACATAAAGTGACATTACATGTACATTTTTGTATATTGGACTCTTAATATGTACAATTTCAACATATTAACATGATCCACAGCGAAAATAAAACTTTAGAGATTGACAAATCTTTTTGAATACCACTGCATATAACTGAGCTGCTCAGACACAGTGCCATAACATGACTCCAATTTATCAGATAATGATTGAGAAACGTTCAAGAAACTTTCCAGATTTAATTAGTTATAATGTCAAATTAGGTAAATGCATAAACTGTGTTAAATGAATGTGATGGCATTAAACATTTAGGGCCAGATTTACCAAACCGGGCAAATTAGCGTTAGAGCGCAATTCCATAAAAGCACCAATGGGAGGGTGATTTTTCTGACAATGCGCAGATTTTTCATCTTGTAAGAAGGGGCATAATAGGTCCCATTTAAAGAACACAGACCTATAATGACCAGCGTAATCTACCAAGAGCAGCGCAAATTACCGGCTGCTTTAAGACATGCTTTTTTTTGGGCGTTAAATAATGGGCACAAATACCAGTAATTTGACAAGCGCAAACGTTAGTAAATCGCGTTATGAAAGAACACAGACGCAACATCTCATTTACATATCGACCAACGCAATATACCAAGCGCAAATTTGTGTTGTCGCAAATAAGCGGAGCCGATGCTCATCATGTGCGGGTGATCTACTTATGACACACAGGCACAAAATAGTTAAAGACACGCTTTTTTGGGCGTTTGATGAGCGCAAACGTTAGTAAATCGCATTGCGTGATTCATTTTAATACTCTCCTCCCATAAATTTTGCGTCTGAAAGGGAAACTCCTACAAATGCATATTCAGTAGGGTGAGGTGCAAAAATAAATGTCCACGCCTTTTCAATGCTAATTCTTCACTGCACGTCTTTAGTAAATCCTGACAGTACTATTTTAATGCCAAAAGACGGTTTGCACTGATGCAAGCTATTAGTAAATCTGGCCCTCAATCTCATTTATCATAAATATAATAAAATCAACCTATTCCATAAATTCACTATTCTATAAACATCAATTTTTATATATTTGTACAAAATTTCGAAGTTAAATGATTAATGTTAAATTGTTAAGTTTTGGTAATTTTTCTACAATTTCACCATCTCATAAAAATTAACTTAATATTCAAACAAACTACTTATGAAGCCATGTTTAAAGTTCATATGTGAAAGGGTTTGCATTGAGATGATCATGTACTAGAACAAATAAGAAATCCCAACGTGATCTTATCATTTTTTTTTTTTTTTACGAATTAGTTATTTTGTATGAATTAGTACAATTTGATTCATACAAAAATGTATGATTTCTATAAAAATTTAACTTGAATCTTAACCCCTAAATCTAACTCTTAGTGGGGCGTGATCATTGTTCGAAAATGTATGAATGCGATAATTCAAGAATGTGTTGAAATACCTACAAACACACTAACAAGATATGAATTGCATTGCTATAACTGGTTCTTAATGTTAAATGATAAATCCTTTAAAACAATCTTTGTGTTCCTAAGATGCTTCTAGAATGTTCTTTGAATGTTTGAAACCGAGACTTTCTGTGTAAACACTGTTACCTGCATTTCTCTCACAGCGTAGGATCGCTTTTCAAACCTTACGAAAGACCTGGAACCCAATCCCTTGATTAGGCGCAGACTTGCAAAGTGTCACATCAGGTCTGGTTCATTCCTGTCCACGATAACATAAAGAAATAAAGCCTTGTGCTTGTTATTCGACCTGGCTGTTATCCATTCCCTATGTGCATTAGGTATAAATAAAACAAATTGCCTGCTTTCTGTTCTAATAGGATTGACGTATTGCTCTCGGGTTTCAGGATATGCTGTTAATCGCTGTCGTTTGAAGATCAAGTGTCTACTTTAAGAAATGAAAAGCAGATACAGGAGAAAGGGGTACAGTGTCAGTTTACAGTCAAACAACCCAATTACGGTAATACAGAAGCCCAACAACAGGCTCTGATTGGCTGAGCTGTAACTATAGTGTACTTCCCCCAGTCTGACTCACAGACAGGACATTTCCAGTGCTGTATATATGTCTTATATTTTCTGTCTGTCATATTGCCGTGTAGGAAATTTAGTAGGTATCTTCCTACTTTGCAGTGTTTTTCACTCATGACTCAGCCTTTAGATTGTATGGAGCTGGTATGAAAGTATCAGTGTTTTGATGTTTGAATTACTGACTATGACCTATTGATTATGGGAAATATGGGTTTTCTTTAATCATCAGCAACACGATGCCACTTGTCCCTACCACAGTGTTTCTCTTGATGTTACTTGCATGTTACCCAATGCATTCCATCTTCTATTCCAGTATCATCACCATCTCTTACCAAACTGTCTGGCTGCGCTAAATACATCGCTCTCACTTCAGCTTAGAGTGTATTATATTCAATCCAGTGGCCGTTTTTGGGCATTATGTATGATGTGAGATTGATAGATTGGCCGATGACCCCTCATGATGATTGCTCTGGTGTGTAAAGCTTGAAAGGATAATAAGATATGATTCAGGATGCTGCTCTGCATCATGTACGAATGATTTACTGCTGTTTTCTTGGCCATGTCTGTCCGAGTCCCTGGTTGTGGACATAGTGACAGTTAAATGAGATTTTATTGCCATTCTGATAGACATTTATGGGGATGCTCTTCTATAATGCAGTCTTTAAAAACATGCGCATTGCAGGCTTTAAAAACACCTATACAGAATAAGATGAATAAGAATCAAAAGGTGGATTTTCATAAATAGGAGACATTTGGTGACTTGTTGTTTTTTTTAAGTGCAAATCTCATGGGTTTTTTTTTTCTTTTGAGACCTATTAGGTTCTGTATGTTATATAAACTATTAACAACGTTAACACTTAACATGTTGCAGTCTCCTGAACTGTATCCAACATTTAAAATTATACAGTGTTGCTAATATTTCTAATTACTAATTTTATTTAAAGTTAACTTAAAGGAGTAGTTCATCCAAACATGAAAATCTGCTGAAAATATACTCACCCTCATTACTCAAAGATGTAGATGAGTTTGTTTCTTCATCAGATTTGGAGAAATGTGTCATTCCATCACTTGCTCACCTGCAGTGAATGGGTGCCGTCAGAATGAGAGTCCAAACAGCTGATAAAAACATCACAATAATCCACAAGTAATCCACACAACTCCAGTCTATCCATTAACATAATGTGAAGCAAAAATCTGCATGTTTGTAAGACATAAATGCATCATTAAGATTTTCTTTTTTAACTTCAAACCATTGCTTCTGGTTTCTGAATAGTCCTCTATTAATAATATTGCTTTCTCCAGTGAAAAAAAGTAATCTGAATCAGGAGAGAAATATGCACAGATCAGTCACAATTTACATGTGAAAACAGTCCAAATCAGTGGATTTTGAGGACAACAGGAGATGGACTTTTTCACTGGAAGAGGCATGATTATGGATTATGGACTCTGGAATTTGGCCAGAAGTGACAGTTTAAAGTTAAATGGTATCTTAATAATGGGCTTTTTCAGTGTTTCAGAACCTTTTTTGTTCCCTGTTAATGGAAAATCCCTTATGATATTACCCAGAATTCCTTCTCTAAGGGTATTTTGCTGAGATCACATGAGCAGCTGGTGAAAATCTTCCTGTTGGTCGGTGCTGGTTGGTATTGTGGCTGTAATACCCATCTAATGATGAAAGGCCTCAGTTATCATAATGAAACCCATCCTACGGTCTCTTGGTGACTCATGATGGGTCATGGACTTTCCTGTGAAAGTGAATAAGCCTCACTGTGATGTGTAGGTGCCCTTAGGTGAAGAAACATCCTCCTGTCATATCAACATATAGTGACACATAGCCGAGGTACTGACAAGTTGTTGCCCTTCTAAACTGCAATCAGAGAAACTACAATGAATTCTCTTGATGCACAGTATCTGTGTTGACTTCTCATGTATGTAAAAATCTATGTGTTTATTAACTGGGCTGAAGCATAACATAGAGGCTGCGTCCATGCAAGGGGTTAATGAGATGTTTAATGCATTACTTTCTAATGGCCATTATAGGCTCCGCTTATTCTTCAGCAATGAACCATTACTGGCTTTTATCTCATGTCCCTAGAGCGCTTTTCAACCCTCTGCTTCCATTACCCATTCACTGGGTGCTTTAATGCACCGTTATGCTTTGAAATAAACTGCAAAATATTCCACATAAAAATTAGCTTGTTGGTGTTAAAACACATGGGTCTCTGGATACCATACTAGAGCTACTACTGCTGGTCAAGTGAAATAAAATATTATACCCTTCTCTCTCTAACAATGCATCATTGATCTGAATGGGATTGTTGGTGCTTATAGCACTTACTTGTGCAACAGCTAGAGTGCTGTGGGTGGTTGCTAGTGCATTGCCATGTCACTAAGGTGTTTTGAGTGGTTTAATGTGTTGCTGTGTGGTTGCTAAGATATTTTGAATATTTTGAGTGTTGTTGTGTGATCATTAAGGAGTTCTAGGTGTTTTAGTGCATCCATATGTGGTATCTAAGGTGTGCTTGGTGTTTTAGTGTGTCCGTATGTGGTATCTAAGGTGTTCTGGGTGTTTTAGTGTGTCCATATGTGGTATCTAAGGTGTGCTTGGTGTTTTAGTGCATCCGTATGTGGTATCTAAGGTGTACTTGGTGTTTTAGTGTGTCCGTATGTGGTATCTAAGGTGTTCTGGGTGTTTTAGTGTGTCCATATGTGGTATCTAAGGTGTGCTGGGTGTTTTAGTGCATCCATATGTGGTATCTAAGGTGTGCTGGGTGTTTTAGTGTGTCCGTATGTGGTATCTAAGGTGTTCTGGGTGATTTAGTGTGTCCGTATGTGGTATCTAAGGTGTTGAACTATTCAAAATATCTTAGCAACCACATAGCAACACGCTAAACCATTTAGAACACCTTAGATACCACATAAGAACATACTAAAAAAACAGAACACCTTAGAGACCACACGCCAACACTCAAACCATTCAAATCATCCTAACAACCACACAGCAACACGCTAAACCATTCAAAACACCTTGAAAACAACACAGAAACATTCTAAACAACTCATAACACCTTAACAACCACTTAGCAACATGTTAAACCACTCCGAATACCCCAGCAACCCACTAAATCATTCAGAACACCTCAGTAACCGAATACCAAAATACCTAGCAACTAAGAACACCTTAGCAACAAATTAAGACTCTAAACTATTCAGAACACCTTCAGTACAGCATAGCAACACACCTAAACAGTCAGAACACCTTAGCAACCAAAAAAACACACTAAACCTCTAAGAACACCTTAGCAACCACATAGAGACACTCTTAACCATTTCAAACACCTTAGGTACCACACATGAACACACTAAAACACCCAGAACACTTTAGCGACCACATGGCAGCACTCAAACCATTCAAAACACCTTGACAACCAGACAGCAACATGATAAACCACTCAGAATACCTCAGTAACCACACAGTAACACTCAATCATTCAAAACATATATAACAACACCATAAACCACTTAGAACACCTTACCAAGCACACAGTAGAGTACCATGCTAAACCACTCAGCAACCACATAGTAGCACACTAAAATGCTCAGAACACCTTAGCAACCACACAGCAACTCTCAAACCATTCAAATCATCTTAACAAACCTTTTTGGTATCTTAGCAACCCTGCTACTGCATAGCAACGCTCTAAACCATTTACATGAAGTGTTGTTGTGTGGTCACTAAGGCATTATAAGGTGTCCTGGGTTCTGTCCATATGTGGTTGCTAAGGTGTTTTGAGTGTTTTTGAGTGTTGCTATGTAGTATCTAATGTGTTCTGAATGGTTTAGTGTTTCTGTATGATTGCTAAGGTGTTCTGAGTGTTTAAGTGTGTTACTATGATGTTGCTGATGTATCTTGAGAGGTTTATCATGTTACTATGTGCTTTGGTAAAGTGTTTTGAGTGGTTTAGAGTGTTTTTATACATGTTATATACAATGATTTAGAGTGTTGCTTTGTGGTTGCTACGGTGATCTGAGAGTGTTTTTGTGTGTTGCTTGTGGTAACTGAGGTGTTCTGAGTGGTTTAACATGTTGCTATGGTGTTCTGAGTGGTTTAAAGTGTTGTAATGTAGTTGCTAAGGTGGTCTTAGTTTCTAGGTATGTTGCTATGTGGCTACTGAGGTGTTCTGAGTGGTTTATCATGTTGCTGTGTGGTCGTCAAGGAGTTTTGAATGCCACTGTGCCACTGTGTGGTCACTAAGGTGTTCTGGGTGTTTAGGGTGTTCTTATGTGGTTACTGAGGTGTTCTGAATGTTTTAGTGTGTTGCTATGTGGTTGCTAAGGTATTCTGAGTAGTGTACCATGTTGCTAAGTGGTTTCTAATGTGTTATGAGTTGTTTAGAATGTTGTTTTGTGGTTGACAAGGTGTTTTGTATGGTTTGAGTGTTGTTGTGTGCTCACTAAGGTAGGTGTTTTAGTCTGTTCATATGTGGTATCTGAGGTGTTCTAAATGGTTACAAGTGTTGCTAAGGTATTCTTAGTGTTTTAGTGTGTTGCTATGTGGTTGCAGAGGTATTCTGAGTAGTGTACCATGTTGCTAAGTGGTTTCTAATGTGTTATGAGTTGTTTAGAATGTTGTTTTGTGGTTGACAAGGTGTTTTGTATGGTTTGAGTGTTGTTGTGTGCTCACTAAGGTACGTGTTTTAGTCTGTTCATATGTGGTATCTGAGGTGTTCTAAATGGTTACTAGTGTTGCTAAGGTATTCTTAGTGTTTTAGTGTGTTGCTATGTGGTTGCAGAGGTATTCTGAGTAATGTAACATGTGGCTAAGTGGTTGCTAGGGTGTTATGGGTTTTTTAGAATGTTGTTTTTTGGTTGACAAGGTGTTTTAAATGGTTTGAGTGTTGTTGTGTGCTCACTAAGGTGTTCTGGGTGTTTTAGTGTGTTCATATGTGGTATGTAAGTGTTCTAAATGGCTTAGCGTGTTGCTATGTGGTTGCTAAGATATTATTCTGAATGGTTTAAGGTGTTTCTGTGTTGTTGCTGAGATGTCCTATGATATGTGGTTGCTATGGTGTTCTGAGTGTTTAGGTGTGTTGCTATGTGGTTATTAATGTGTTTTGAATGTTTAGATGTGTTGCCATGTGGTTGCTGAGCTGTTTTGAGTGTTTATGTATGTTGCCATGTGGTTGTTAAGGTATTTTGAGTGTTTAGGTGTGTTGCCATGTGGTTGCTGAGGTTTTTCGAGTGTTTAGGTATGTTGCCTTGTTGTTGCTGAGGTGTTTTGAGTGTTTAGGTGCTAAGGTGGTTGCTAGTTGGTTGCATTCTATTAGTATAGGAGTTCTTCCTTCAGTCTAAGTTTATGGGAATTTTTGGCTGTTTTATTGTTCACCATACACAATTGTACATCTGATGGATTAGAAAAGTAACGGCATGAATCTCTCCTCCACATTATTTGCGGTTTCAGTCATGTACTTTCTTTATGGCGCACTCAAGTATATAATGCACAGCTTACCTGAATTATGTCTACATCTTGAGTTTTGTTTTGTCAAACAGCTTGCAAACCTTATTTGCATGAGAACTCTTACTTCCGATGGCTCGTTCAGAGATGTTGTTTTTAATTTCTATAGTTCCGAGCTGTCATCTAGTGTTTCGTAAGTACTTCCAGCTCTTACATAAGATGCGTCAGCCCGGTTTGATTCATGTGGATGGATTGTCCCTCTGCAATGACACTGAGATTGGTTTTGATAACAGGGCCAGTGGAGCACGAGAAACAAAATGGACAATCACTGGCAAACCTAATGGAGTCTTGTACTTTATCACCTTCATAAAACACTCCGTTTCTCCTGTTCCCCACACGCACCCGCACAATCCGCCTGGCTGTTATGCAAGGTTAGCGTAGGGTTATCGGCAATCGTTATGAATTGGCTCGTATTTCTTTGCATCCTGATTGGATGCCTGTGGTGCAACATGAGATTTGTCTCTTTTCTTGTAACTACGGCAGGTACAAGGTACAGTATGTAGTACTGTACAATCGTCAATACTAGAAATATTTCCACAGCCTCGGCTAATAACATGTCTAGCAAAGTTTTTTTTTTTCTGAAAACATATTATCATGTGTCATAATATAAATATAATGGGCTGCAGTTATTGTAATGTGTGTGTTTGTTATTAACGTTTGCAAGCTTAAGCAATCCCTAATCGCATGTTTAATCACCTCAGTGTAGTTTACTACAGTACACTAATATGAAACTTTTTTTACAGTCATGAATGGAGATGTGCTTTTTTTCTTGCAATAGGAGATGTGCTTCTTTTTTTCTTGCAATAGGTCACTTTAGCTGTCTATGATAATTGTGATGGCGCCGACAATGATGGCTGCCTCCGTGGCGTGCTCCGCAGTTTCTATTTTTTATTTTTGTATTTATTTTTATTTTTTATTATCTGTGTTTTTTGTTCTGTCACTGTCATTCTGTTACACTGTGGAAGCTTCTGTCACGAAAACAAATTCCTTGTATGTGTAAACATACCTGGCAATAAAGCTCATTCTGATTCTGATTCTGATTCTGATGTTTACTTAAAACATTACATAACATTGGAGAGCCTTTATCTCTTTATAGATTTTGTTTCTTGTAGCAGTATACTGTGATATGACCTTTTTTGTTTTCTGGTTTGTTTGTTTGAGTTTTTTGTTGAACTTGCTTTTTGTTTAATTTCGTTTCTACTTTGTTTTTATTTTGCTTGGTCTTTAGCAAACAAAAAAGCTGAAAAATGTGTGTTTTTTTTTTTTACTTGTATAGGGCTGTCAGTGCAAAATATTAAATGTTTTCTTTCCCCACACAAAGCTTCATCCACTTTCTATATCGTCCTGTGTCCCTGTGGTCCTGATTTTTACTGAACATCTGCTATCATCTCTCTGCAAGTTTTTTTTTTTTTTATATTACTGCTGCAAAGGCCTATTACAGTGTCCGCTTTCCTCTGTCTTGTTGCCATGCTCAGAATGAGTCATCAGTTCACGTTTGCTGCCAAGCTTCCAAAACTCTTTGTGCAGAACAAATAGAAAAGCAGCTTTGTGAAATCTGCCTGCTTAGTCAAGAGCATTACTAATTAGGGTTGCAAAAAGGTGGAAAATTTCCAGTAAATTTCAGAAATATTCCAGAAATTTTGGAAACATTCCAGGATTTTTTGGAATATTCCAGGGCTTTTTGGAAAGTTTCTGGATATTTTCCACCCCTTTGCAACCCTATTACTAATTCCTCTTATACTGGGTGCTTATATATAATGAGTTAGTGTAATTAACAATTGAGTTTGACAGAATGTGTG
Organism: Sinocyclocheilus anshuiensis; assembly: GCF_001515605.1. NCBI lineage: Eukaryota > Metazoa > Chordata > Actinopteri > Cypriniformes > Cyprinidae > Sinocyclocheilus > Sinocyclocheilus anshuiensis. The sequence continues at coordinate 866,675 of NW_015549624.1, read as the reverse complement.
AAATGCATTTAGTTTTTACCATTGAGGTGATTTCAGGATTAAATATAAACCAATGCTGAAGGAAACTAAACGTTGTTTCTTGTACCTTGTCAACTTGCCTTTTGCGTTAGTTTTTATTTTATTTATTTATTTATTTATTTGTTTGTTTATTTTTGCTGTCATTGCATCAACAAAGAAACAAAACAATAAATTGTTTGTTTGTTTTTGTTCTGTTTTTGTTTTTGTATTTTGCCATTTCATCACCAAACAAAATATAAACATTTTCTTTTCATGTTGTTTTTGTTTTGTTTTGTTTTCATTAGTTTTTTTTTTCTTTTGTGTTAATAGATTATAATTCCTCCCCAAATATTTCATCTTAACTTGTTATTTGACCAGGGATAAGGTAGTTAATTAAAACTGAAACCTTAATAAAAATGTTACTTAAAATAAAATA